>NW_020948983.1:37336429-37494459 GCF_900497805.2 Vombatus ursinus | reverse complement strand
CAAAACAAAACAAAACAAAACAAAACAAAACAAAACAAAACAAAACAAAACAAAAACTAAGATCTTGGCTATTGGTCCGATCACTTCCTGGCAAATAGAGAGAGAATAGGACTCAAAGATCACTGCAGATGGTGACTGCAGCCATGAATTAAAAGATACTTGCTCCTTGGAAGAAAAGCTATAGCAAATCAGGACAGCATACTAAAAAGCAGAGACATCACCTTGTTGATAAAGGTCCATATAGTTAAAGCTATGGTTTTTCCAGTAGCAATGAATGGCTATGAGAGTTGGACTATAAGGAAACCTGAATGCTGCAGAATCAACACTTTCAAATTGTGGTGCTAGAGAAGACATTTGAGAGTCCCTTGGATAGCAAGGAGGTCAAATTAGTTAATACTTAAAGAAATTAACTCAGATTATTCACTGGAAGGAAGGTCAAATGCTAAAGTTGAAGCTGAAATATTTTGGCCACATGATGAGAAGACAGGACTTATTAGAAAAAACCCTAATGTTGGGAAAGATTGGAGGCAAAAGGAAAAGGGGGTGGCAGAGAGTGAAAGGGATAGATAGCATTATAGAAGCAATGAACAGGAGCTCAGACAGGCTTCAGGAAAGAATTGAGGACGGAAGGGCCTGGCATGCTAAGGTCCACGGGATCATGAAAAGTTGGACACAAATGAATAAATGAACAAAGACCCAGTGTCATCTCCACACCACCATGAGGTATAAGCAAATGAATGGCTATACAGAACTTCCTGGTCATTGCCATCATTTTCCTATTCATAATTATATAGGTTTGCAAAATGTCATTTCTCAGAACAATCTTGTGTTGATAGTATCAATCAATCAATTATTTATTAAGCACCTACTATGTGCCTGTCACTGTGATAGACACTAGGGATACAAATACATACAATCCCGAGGTACAAACAATTGCTACTCTCATTGAATTTATGTTAAAATGGGGGAGTACATATTATATATACATACCTACATACATATATATGTATTTGTCTGTGTATGTGTGTGTGTATACAGTGTCCTGAAAATCTTAGAGCAGTTTTAAGTTTTAATAACTTCAGAAGTATAAATGCTATAAACTTATAAAAAATTTGAAATGTTAATTATTTAGCATTTTAAAATATTCATATGTTTCTTATTAAATTCTACATAAGTATCATTTTGTGTTGTACATTGTTCTAGTCAATTTCTGAACCTTGTAAAATTTTTCATTAAATGCTCTTCAGTTTCTGAAAGGGTTGTATTTGTAATCTCAGCCTTAAGATCAACCAAAGAAAAAGGTTTTCATGGATACAAGACAGTGACCCTGTTTTAAAGTGCTCCTGAAAGAAGTCTAGTGGAGAGAGATCAAGTTATCAAGATGTCCCAGCAAGATTTTCTCAGCAAATCCACTGACCTGAGAAATTGTCATTCAGAAATACGCACAAGCAAGGCATAATGACAGAGTACCCCATCTTGCTAAAATTAAAATTAAAACTATATAATTCAAAATTCATAAAACTAAATAGGTATAAAAAGTCAATAATTAAACTTTCAAATGGTGTTTTTATAGGTTTGTAACACTTAGAAGATATTAAAGCTTAAGATTATCATGTGTATATATATATATATGAATATGCATATACAGATAAATATAAAGTTAATAAATACAAACATATACAAAGTAGTTGAATAGAATGTAGTTTGGGAGGGAACCCATTAGCGGGTGAGGGATCAGAAAAGGTAGAATTTCCACAGAAGGTGATGCCTGAGTTTTGTCTTAAAGAGAGATATTCTGTGAAGTAGAGGGAATGAGGGAGTACATCTGAAATAAGAGAGATGGCCATGGAAAAGTCTGGATCACAGAGTGTGAGAGGGAGAATAATATCCAATGAAGTTAGAATGTTAGGTGGTGGTTGTTGTTGTTTCAGTCATGTCTGACTCTTTGTGACCTATTTGTGGTTTTCTTGGGAAAGATACTTGAGTGGTTTGCCATTTCCTTCTCCAGGTCATTTGACAGATGAGGAAACTGAGGCAAACAGCATTAAGTGACTTGACCAGGGTCACACAGCTAGTAAGTGACTGAGGCCAGATTTGAACTCAAGAAGATGAATCTTCTTGACTCCAGGCCCCACAGTCCATCCATTGTACCACCTAGTTGCCCAAATACAAGAATTATTATCCTGATTTTACAGATGAAGAAATTAATGGTCAGAGTGACAGGGACTTGCCCATCATCAATACACCTAATAAATATCAGAACTACAATGCAGCACCAGACTTGAATGTCTCCAGACTTCAGGTCCAGCATTGCTTCTACTTCATTTGGTCTTCAGTAAGTGGTAAAATGTGTTTCTTTCCCTAAAACATTTTACACCCTTTCTATTTTCTGTTTTCTTGCAGACCCTTAAATCATTCCTCTCTATTTAAAACTCTGCTTCTACCTCTCCATTCCTCTCATTCCTCCTTAAAATCTACTCTTCTTTCTTTCACTCTCCTTTTATATTTCTTTCATAAGGAATTCCAATAATTAGAGGACATCCAGAAATTGGTATACCTAGTACAGTGCCAGCAGCCCTTCCTTAGACAGTAGAACATTTGCTTAGAGGCAGTAGCTTCTTCCTTCATTCTCATATCTCATGTGTTTCTCATTCCTTTACCCATCACTCATCAGGATGCTGGTTTATCAGACTTGTTTAAAGACTAAGAAAGCCCTCTCTGGCTCTTCTTTTTCTCAAAAGCTGAATACTTGCAGAAAATGAGAATCACATTCAGTTAAGTCCTAGGCAAATCCTAAATCAAGTGCAAATACCATATAGTTCAAAGCAGTCTATCTTTAATGTTCAAATAGCCTTTTGAACTTGGCTGACCACCCAGCTCCTTTAAACAAACAAATGAACAAAAAGTATTTCAAATACTGAGAACATTCATTCACTTTGAGTTAAGACCACAGTAGACTTTGGCAATGACTGTGGCCTGGGAGCTCCGTATCCCAAAAATGGAGGAACATAAGTGTCTGGGCATCAGGGCATATTTTTTTCTCTTAAAGAACCCATCGAAAATGGATAAACAATTAAAAATGTATTGAATGTAAGGAGAAAAAGAGAAATCATCCCTAATTAATTCTGGTGACCTGCTCACCCCCAGTCTCTTTGTAATCTTACTGGGAACATCTTTATTGATCTGGGGGCCCTGCTGCAGACTTCTGATGCTTATCTCAGCATAAAAACTGGGCTCTTGTGATGAGCAGTGATTTAATTACATGACAATCACTGTTAACAATGCATGGCAAATACCAAAAATATGCAGAGCAAGACTGGCAGTGATAAATGCAAAAGGATAGCATTGACTTTCACTAGAGTTTCTGCAGGCTTCTCCCATGCTGATACTTTCTTCCTAGGAAAAAGACGGTAACAACTTTTGCTGTCCAAGAATTGCCCTCAGAAATCCCCAGCAGTGTAGACTACTGTGAGACAAAGAGTCCAGGTTGAGGCAGAGAGTCCAGGGGGGGACTGAAAAAGAAAAATTAAATTTAGCTAATCAAGCAGTAGTAGCACCTACTTAAAGAACTAATGTGCTTCCCCTCTGAGAAGACAGTGGGTTGATTTTTAAAAAACCTATTCTGCAATGAAATTTGGAAACATGAGTGGAGTCAAGATGGCAGAGTACAGGAAGCAATTCAGCTGAACTCTTCTAATATTCCCCTCCAAACAACTTTAAAATAACTCCTCAAATAAAATTATGGAGCAGCAAAGCCAGCAAAAGGTCAGAATGAGGTATTTTTCTAGACTAAGACAATTTAGAAGGTTGGCAGGAGAGGACTATGATATAGGGGTTGAGGATGTCCAGAAGTACAACATAACCACCAGTGGGGCCTTGGAGACTGCTACAATGGCAGCAGAAGCAGCAGGTTCAGAAGCTCTCAGCCTAGAGATAGAAAGGGGGATCATACAACTAGCCTGAGAGAGTTTACAGGGGACCCTTTGCTGGCAATGAATATGGGACTTGGTGCTAGTTGTCAGCTCTATTGCCCATATATAGCTTTGGTTTGCAGTACCAGGGCAGAGAAGAGTGTTTCTGGTTGGTCACACCGCAGTAAAGACCCTGGTAGCAATTCCAAGGCCCAGAGTAGTGCTAGTGCTTGTGGCTACAGGGGAGCAGGGCCCTTCCTAGTAAACACCAGAGCCCAGACCAGGAGAGCAATAACCTCACCTCTCCCTGGATCACACCACCTTGGAAATACTGAAAACTTGCAGACCTCCCAGAACTAGCTTTGAAAACAGCAGCACCAAAAATCCCAAAGCTTGGGATAATGCCTTTTTAACTCTAAGTAAGCACAGCCCAAAGTTTAACATAAAGTTCAAAATGAAGAAATGCGCCAGACAAATGAGCAAACAACAGCAAAAAACAAAACAAAAAAAAAACCAAAAACCAAAAAACAAAAAACAAAAAAAACCAAACAAATAAAAAAAAAAATTTGACCATAGAAAGCTGCTCTGGTGGCAGGGAAGACCAAGATAAAACTCAAAGAAGACAACAACATGAAAACAGCTGCAACCAGAGTCCCAAAGAAAAGTGCTGCTTGGTCTCAAATAAAGCAAGAATTTCCAGAAGAGTTAAAGAGATAAGAGTGGTAGAAGAAAAACTGGGGAAAGAAATGAAATCGATATAAGACAATTATGAAAAAAGAATTAAAAGCTTGGTAAAAAGAGGTGCAAAAATACTGAAGAAAATAACATCTTAAAAACAATAGGTCAAATGGAAAAGGAGGTACAAAAATTCACTGAAGAAAATAATTCTTTAAAAATTAGAATTGGGCAAGTGGAAGCTAATGATTTCATGAGACTTCAAGAAACAATAAAATAAAGTCAAAAGAATGAAAAAAAGAAAAGTCAAATATCTAATTAGAGATCATTTAAAAATTATTGGACTACCTGAAAGCCATGATTAGAAATAAAAAAGAGTTTAGACATCACATTTCAAGGAATTTTCAAGGAAAACTGCTCCAACATATTAGATCCAGAAGGTGAAATAGAAATTCAAAGAATTCACTGACCATCTCCTGAAAGAGATCCCAAAATAAAAACTCCCAAGGTTATTATCACCAAATTCTTCAAGGGGGGAAATATTGCAAGCAGCCAGAAATAAATCATTCAAATATTATGGAGCCACATTCATGAAAACTCAAGATCTAGAAGCTTCCATGTTAAAAGAGAAGAAGGCTTGGAATAGGATATTTCAGAGTACAAAGGAGCTAAGATTACAACTAAGAATAACCTATTCTGCAAAACTGAGTATAATCCTTAAGGGGGAAAATGGATATTTAATGAAATAAAGAACTTTCAAGAATTCCTGATGAAAAGACCGGAGCTGAATAGAAAATCTGACATTCAAACATGGGATTCAAGAAAAGCATATAAGGCTAAACATGAAAGAGAAATCATAAGAACTCAATAAGGTTAAACTGTTTACCTTCCTATATGGGAAGATGATACATGTAACTCCTAAGAACTTGATTATTATTAGGGTTGTTAGAAAGATTCTACATAGAAAGAGGGAGTAGGATTGTGTCTATCATGTTGTCATAATCTCAAAAAAATAGAGTGAGAAAGAGGGATGCACTGGGACAATGAGAAAAAGAAGGTAGAATGGGGAAAATGTTCTTACGTAAAAGAGGCATACATGAAAAGACTTTTAAAGTGGAGAGGAAAATAGGGGTAGGCAGACAATGCTTGAACTTCACTGTCATCTGAATTGCTTTAAAGAGGGAACTCAATTGTATATACAAATGTATTTTACCCAATTAGGAAATAAGGAGAAGGGGATAAGAGATATGGGGTTGGAGGGATAGGGGAATGATAAAAAGGAGGAAGGATTAAGGGAGGCAGTGGTGAGAAGCAAAACAGACTTTTGAGAAAGGAAAGAGAGAGAGGGAAGGATAAACAGAAGAAAATAGGAGGGAGGGACCTGTAAGAAGCCAGGGAAGCAAAGAGGTAAAGATGAGGAAGGAGAGGATTCCAGGCATGGGAAACAGCTAGTGAAAATGTCGAGAGTCAGGAGATGGAGTGTCTTCTTCAAGGAACAGCAAGGAGGCCAGTGTCACTGGACCTTAAAGCATTTGAGGGGAGGCTGGTGTAAGGTGTAAGAAGACCAAATGAAGAGTAGTCTGAATCACATGCTTTGTGCTTTAATCATTCACTAACTACCGCCTTAGATCAGAAGTTTTGGGTTTTTTGTTTGTTTTGTTTTGTTTTGTTTTGTCATAGGGCTCCTTTAGCAAACTAGTGAAGCTATGGACTCTTTCTTTGTATGCTGTTTTTAAATTATTGAAGAAATGCTAAATTTCAGTTAGAAGTTAGTAAAAATAAAGATGTATTTTTTTCCCTTTGAAGCTCACAGATCTCTATCACCCTCAAGTTTAGAACCCTTGCTAGATTAAGAAAAAATAATTTAAGTTGCCTCTATCTTTGCCTCTTTGCATCATTTGGCACGGTATAGTGGAAAGAATAAGGAACCTGAAGCAGAGGGCCTACTTACTAGCTCTGTAATTAAGGGATCCTCTGACTTTTCACAATTCCTGACTTTGCTAATCTTCAACCCTAGAGGTAGTCAACCCATATGATTTCTGTACTGTACTTCAGAGAAAGTCAAGAAACAAAGGTGATTTCATTCACTATAAACATAAGATTCATAACCTCAGCTGGCCCTTATTGCTATTCAGGAACACTTTTACTCTACTCTTTCATTTCCTACTTCAACTGTTTTAATTTTTTTCTTCTGTTTTCTAAAGCTCCAAGTGGCATTTGCTGTCCAAAATTATAACAGATGACAGTCTCTTACTTTAATGAAAACACTGAGACCATTAACCAGGAGCTGCCTTAACTCCCCTTCTCATCTCAACATTTTAAATAATTGCTACTCACTTTTCTCTTCCTTCCTTCCTTTCTCAGAGGAAGAGGCATCCTTTATTTTTTTAAATTAAGATTAGTTATTCTACCTATACCTTTGATTTCATCACCTCTCAAATCATTCGAGAACATGTTCTTACAATCCTCACTTTTCTTTCATGCAGCTTTAAACTCTTCCTCTCCATTAATTCATTTAATCAGCAATCAATCAGTAAGTATCCATTGATCATCTACTATGTGCCAGGCACTGTGCTATTCACTGGGCATACAAATAAAAAGAGTGAAATAACTATTGTTTTCAAGGAGTTTACATTCTACTGGGGATACAATAAGTACATATGTATACATATATGTGTGTATATACATATATATGTATATATATATATTTAAAGATGAAGATATAGATATAAACATACTTGGGCAGCTAGGTAGTGCAACAGATAGAACACTGGGCCTGCAGGCAGAAAGCTTTGAGTTCAAATCTGGCCTCAGACACTTACTAGCTATGTGACTGTGGACAAGTCACTTAACCTTGTTTGCCTCAGTTTCCTCATCTATAAAATGAATTGGAGAAGGAAATGGCAAACCATTCTGGTATCTTTGCCAAGAAAACCCCAGATAGGGTCATGAAGAATGTGACTTGACTGAGATGACTGAACAAAAACAACATATATTGCCTGGAGTCAGGAGGACCTGAATTCAAATCTGGTCTCAAACCAGGAACTTGACACTTACTAGCTGTGTGACAATGGGCAAGTCCCTTAACCCCAATTGCCTTGCCAAAAAAAAAAATACACATATATACATACATCTGCTTAGCTGGAGATATAGGCATATATATTGATGGAATATATGTGAATAGGTTTATAGGGGAGAATAGGTACATAGGGGGAGAAGGTACTAGCAGGTGGGAAGATCAGGAAAGGCTTCATGTAGAAGGTGGCACTTGAATTATGTATTGAATAAGAGAGATATTCTATGGGGCAGAGAGATGGAGGATGTGCATTGCAGGCATGGTAGACTGTTAGTACAAAGGCATGTAAATAGGACAGGAAGGTCAGTCTGTCAAGGTTTGCAGAGCACAGAAAGGAATAGAATGTGTTATAATACTAGAAAGATAGATTAGGACCAGGTTGTGAAGGGCTTTACAAGTTAAAGAGTTTATATTTTGTCCTAGAGGCATGAGGGAGTTGTTGGAGTTTATTGAGTAGGGGAGCAGTATGATCAAATCTGGGCTTAAGGAAAATTATTTGGGTGGCTATGTGGAGAATAGACTGGGGGGCAGAGATAAGACAGGGAAAATCAGTTAGGAGGTAGTAGAGAGAATCTAGGTGAAAGGTGATAAGGGCATGAACTAAAGAAGTAGCTATTTGAGGAAAGAGACGGGTTGGATATGAGAGAGGTAAAGACTGCAGTAATCAAATCTGGCATTAGATATACTGAGTAAGGGAGAGTGAGGAAATAAGGTTGGTGCTGAGATTATAAACCTAAATGACTAGAAAAATGGTGATACCTTTAACAGGCGTAGGAAAGGTGTTTGAAGGGAAAGATAAATTCAGTTTGAGATGTCTCTATAATATTCACTTTAAAATGTGTAATAGTAAGTTAGGGGCACAGTAATAAAACTCCCAGGAGATTAGGACTAGATATGTAGATTTAGGAATAATCTGCATAGAGATTAAAATTAAACCTATAGCAATTGATTGAGGCCACCAAGATATGCAATAGAGAGAGCCAAAGATAGACTTTCAGGGAGTGCCCTGTGATGGGTCATGATATGGCTGATCAGCCAGTACAGGAGACTGAGGTGAAGTGGTTAGATTGGAAGGAGAGGAATAGAAGTATGCAGTACCGCAAAATTCCAAAGGGGTGAGAATATTTAGGAGAGGGTGGACAACAATGTCAGAAGCTTCAGAGAAGTCAAGTAGAATGAAGGCTGAGAAGAGATCATTTTACAGTGTGTGTGTATAACAAAAGACAGGGATAGTCAGTGTAAGAGGAATTATGGAAAGACACACTGACTTGATGGTCAAGGTGCCAATTTGTACAACTTTTCTAGAAAACACTTTGGAATTATGCAAATGAAGTAACTGAAATACCCATACCACTTTACCCAGATAGTCTACTTATTGGCATATAGAACATGGAGGTCATTGATAAAAGGTGCTATATTCATCAAAACATTCATAACATGTTTTGTGATAGCAAAGAACTTGAACAAAGTTGATGCCCAAAATTGATGATCAGAGAATGGCTAAATAAACTATGATACATGAATGTAAAGGAGTACTATGGTGCTACAAGAAATAACAAACACAAATACAGAGAAGTATGGAAAAATTTATATGAGCTAATGTGATGCTAAGAAGCAAGTCACAGGAAAACAATATACATGTAATATTCTGTTGCAATAATTAGGCTCATTTTAAGCCTAGGGGCAACATAATGGCCCTTATGGTCCATATTTTTTTTTTTTTGCTCTTTTTTTGGAGATCTTATTTTAGACAAAAGGTCATGATCATCTCAATTGCTCAACCTCATTAAGAAAATTCCTAACTTTTTTTTTCTTTCTTGGGGGGAGGGAATTGAGGTTAAGTGACTTGCCCAGTGTCACACAGTTGGTGTCTGAGGTTGGATTTGAACTCAGGTTCTTCTGACTCTAGAGCCCATGCTCTATCCACTGTACTACCTAGCTGCCCCCAAATTCCTAACTTGTAAGCAAGATTTGGGCTCTCTAAATTTACATTGGTGATCTTTGAGAAGATAAGTTTCAATAGAGTGTTAAGGACTATTTTTGCAAAGGGCAAACGGTCTTTAAAAAAACAAAAAACAAAACAATGCATTTATCTTGGCCTATCTTTGCAGCATTTGGCACCATAATATAAGAGAAACAGTTCGGGACCTGAAGTCATGAGACCTAATCGATTTGGTCATATCACTCTTCTCAAAAAACCTCAGTAGCTCTTTTGTGCCTCCAAAGTTTAAAATCCTTTGCCAACTTCATATCCCCACATAATCTCATAATATCCTATCTTACCAGCTTTATCTCAAAGTACTTTTTTCCCACATATTCCAACTAAATTGAACTGCTTGAGCCATAAATAAGAACAACCCATGTTTTCCCACCTCCATGCTTTTGCTCAGTCTTCATTCTGATTAGAATGTTTTTCTTCCACCTCTTTGCCTGAATTCTTCATTCTCAAAGGCAAGATATCTCTTCCATGATGTTTTTTCTAATTCCATTACTCACTAACAAGTATTACATTTCCCTCTTTGGACCACATATTGAATTCTACTTACTTCTCTCTCATGCTGTATTATCATTAATTGTATGTGTGCCACATTAACTACTGAAATGCAAGTGCTGCAAGGATAGATATGGACCTGATCTAAAGTTTGTTTCTTTTCTCCATTGCTTAGCACAGTGCTAATGAGTTGGTTTAATGAAATCAGCACAAAGGAGTAAATAAATGCATTTTTCCATTCAGTATAAAGTCAACAGGAAGATTTGACCTAAGGTCATAGGCCATAAAGCTAGAAGGGAGCTTAGAGATCATCTAATCCAATCTATTCTTTCCAATTAGGAGACTGAGGCCTAGAGAAATGAAGTAACTTGCCCAATATATCTCAATCCCCACCTAATGTCAGACCTAGATATAGTTTGAACATAAATATAATTGAGTTCACACATGCTAGACCTGGTCTCATTTCACCAGATTCACCATCAGAAGTTCACCAACAATAAGCTTGAAACTCTGGCTTATACCATCCAAATCAGCTACAGAAAAGAAACTTCCATCCTTCGAGTATTCAAATACAAAATGAAAACTTACAGGAATACATTTTTTTTTAGCAAAAAATGACTATATTCTTTCAAAGTTGTAAGCCTATTAAAAAGCAATGACATTCTACTGGTTAGTAGTGCTCAGATTGTTTCTGTTTATGGACTAGCATGTACACAATTCCCAAATCAGATGCCTAATTTTCCTGTAGGAGATTGATAGGGGTGTCAATTCCATCTCAACAGAATCCAAATTCAAAAGTCACAACAAGAAAGGTAATTTAATTTCTTCATTTTGAACAAAGTTTTAACACTCCATTCACAGCATGCCAGATTAATGGGCATTTATAGTGTCCCTCTGTTTCAAACTTAATAATTCTAGTCCAGACAGAATCAGTTGCTAGTGTGAACAGAAAGGTCAGACTCAGTGGTATAGGTAATGTTACAGTTAAAATCCAAGTGGATTGTTAAGAAGATCCATCACTTCAAACAAATTGTATCCTGCTTCCAGAGACAGTTTTCCAAATCACTTACCTTAAAGGGCTCCAGTTTTTATTTACAAAACTTTATTTCTGACAGCCTGTTCAAAATGAATTGCATCATTGTTATTGCCAACCTGTGACATCCTAGAATGGTGTAGTCAAAAGAGCACTGGAGAATTGGTTCAACTGTTTATAGATCATAGATTTAGAGCTGGGAAGTACCTGAGAGGTCATAGAGTCCAACTTTCTCATTTTATAGATGAGGAAATCAAGGCCAAGAGCGATTAAGTAACTTGTTCAAGGTTACATAGGTAGTGAGTGATAGAGTCAGGAATTGGACTCAGACCCTCTGGTTTTAAATCCAGCAACTTTTCCACTGTTCTACCTCATTTATCAAAGGCAGGATTCTTAAAAGTTGGCAATACAACACAGGGTTGCAAAGTCTAGGTCATAAGCCCTGGCAATGTCATTGGTCCTAAGACCGGGGTATGAAAAAGAAGCCTTTGGAGAGGCAGGAGAGAGTGGAGAATTGGCTACTTGGGAGGTGTCTGCCAAAGTAGAGATGTCTAACACAAGGCCTGAGGGCCCCATGTGGCCCACAACTTTCCCAAGTGCCAAGAACTAGATTAAGATGTAATTGGGAAATATTTAACAAAGAAAATAAAAATACAATAAAACATAGAGATAATGTTCTCTTTTAAAGACAAGTCAAAATGTGACCTGCAGGGATCCTTACATACCGATTAATGACCGCCATTTCTATTTGAGTTTGACACCACTGGCCAGAGCACTCAGTTTCCCAGGGTATGGCTGTATTTCTGAAGTCATGTATTTCTTGGGAGAACTTGTCAGAAGGACTGGAGATTGTGGGTGGCTCCACTCTAGCCTCACCAGGAATACACAATAATCTATCATCTCCAGATCAAGCTCCAAGGGCCCCCTCATGATTCTACCATAGCAATTAAGTTCCCAAATTACCTGAGGACTGGGACTGCAAGGTACAACATGAGGTCATAGGGATGGATAGAGACAATCAGAATCTGATTTGGTTTTATTTAGAAAATAATTTGGAATTAGATGAGAAAAAACATTAAGATGTCCATATCCTAGACACAGCTATTTGGTGAGAATAGATTGCTGAACCTGGGGTCCAGAAGATTTGAGTTCAAATCCCACCTCAGACATTTACTAGCTATGTGACTCTGAGCAAGTCACTTAGCCTCTGTCTGCCTCAGTTTCCTCAACTATAAAATGAGGATAGTTCAACTTAGGTTGAAATAATACAAGTAAAATCAACAAGTAAGCATTTATTAAGCACTTATTATGTGCCAAGAAAAGCAAAAAAAAAAAAAAAAAAGATGGTCCTTATCCTCAAGGAGTTTATATTCTAATTGGAGAAGACAACACGCAAAGAGGGTGTAGAGGAAGTCCAGAGCCTTAAGAAAAGTTAAGATAAAATGTCCTAGTTCCTTCCACAAAAAAGTGGATGCTCTAGGAGGTACTCACCAAAACCAGATGGGGAGTGGACCTTGTGGAGGAATATTCTAAGATTAGCAGGCCAGAGGAGTGGCAAATTGTTCCTGGGCAAAAAGGCCACAGGTGCAGAGGGAAATTACAGGATGAATTCTGGGCCTCCCTGCTTTCTCCACAACTCCCAGCAGGTAAAGCATGGTTTCAAATACAGGAAATCAGGTGCATGGCCAAGAGGAGAATGAATGAGTTAATATTTATAAAGCACTTTGCATACCTTAAAGTACTATAAAAATTCTTCTTCCTCTTGTCATCATCATCATCCACCTTGGCATGGTGATAACCATTCCTGGGCATGCACTCCAAAAAAGCCAAAGACAGAAGCAAAGGAAATACGTGATACTGTCATTCATGGATGACAACCCAAAATCCAAAAACAATCTCCCACAAAATACTCCCTAGCCCCATACTCATTGAGTTTCAAATACCTTTTATATTGTACTTTGTTGAAGAATTGTACCAAGTAGCTAAATAGATTCAATCAGTCATTTGTGTGTTATCTCCTCCAAAATTCCATAGACATTATCCACATTTGAAATCCCTCTGCCAGATGCTTATCCCATTTTACTAATGGAAAAACAAGCATAGAGAGTAATGAAACAATTTTCTCAAGGTCACATAAAAAGTCAGTGATAAAGTAAGGAACAGAATGCGGTCTTCAGCTCTGTCTTTTGGGTCATGCTGTCCTGTGCTTGCTAGGTAAAGGCATCACTATTATCAAATCCCCATCATAATTATCCTCCCGCTGAAGTCTGAGCTGAAAAGATCAAGGATTGAACTTCACCTCTAGAGGCTGACCTTTTGGGTCTGGTTTTGAGGCACTTAATGGAAGTATCAACTTTAATGAATATTTAGGAGATGCCTGCATGTGCACGTGCTACCTTTGAAGAACATACAAGGTGAAAACCATTACCAAGGGCCTCTTTCCCCCTCTATTCACTAGTATTCTTAGTCTGGGCACTTGGGGAAGCACATTGGCACTGTGAGGACACCATTGTACCATTCTGCAGTCCATCTACCCTTTCTAAATAGTAACCTCACAGTTACTAACTTATTACCTTGTTGGTGTCAGGAATGTGGAGAAAATACCCGCAAAGTAACTTCTCAAACTCAGTATTTAGTTTTCTGACACTTTTTATTAAGCATCATAAAAGAAAAAAAAGTAGGAAATTTGAATCCTGGTTATGATGGATGCAGATAAGAATCTTGGAAAACAAAAGGAATCATTATCACCATCTCTGAAATACATAGCTATCATAATATGAGGGGGAAGGACAATCAAAACACATTAAAAAGGATAAACAACTATTTTAATACTGGGCTTTCTGATGCTATAGATACTCAAATTTCATATGCAATAGGAAATACCAATTACTGAGGTTTCACATCATAATCTCTGAATTGGAAAACAGCTGCTTTTGAGAAAGAGAAGCAGTTGTTGGGAAAACACAAAACAAAACTTCCCCTCCTAACCCTCCCTCAACATTTCTTGAAAGCATAATAAAGGAAACTATGGCTTTAATGTCAGGAGCAATAAAGACTTCTTGACTCACAAAAAGTGAAGGGCTAATTAATGAATAAAAAGTCACAAAGGGATGTGCATTTTGACATTAGATATCTAGGTGTTTTGTAGGTTAGAAGGTTAGAGCAGGTGCACCACTCTCAAGGGATACCATTAGGCTTTCTAATCTAGAAATTGACCAGTTTTGGCAGTAGCCAGTTTCCAACTTCCTTCCTAGGGGTGTCTCTCATATTTATTCATTTTCACAGCAGAATTTCTTAGGGTACTTTGCTTGTATGTGGTCCACATACCTACACATGCACATGCACACACACCAGTCAAAGTATAATTTTAAAATAATAGTACATGGAAAAAATCTACCTAGTTTATATTCCTATTTTAATTCTTAGGAACTCAAAGGCCATATCCATGATTTGCCCGTAACAACCATGTAATCAGTATCATTTTAACAACCATGTGATAGTCAAATTTGTTCATTTAAGATGTCTTCAATTTTTCCTTGATTTTTAGTTATTCATGTAAAGTCAAAATCATATAGTTTTGAAAAATGGGAACATTTCAGTCCAAGAAATATTAAATTCAAAATAATATTTTTTAAATGCCTACTTTCTGCAAGGTGGGAGGCAGCCTGAAGTTATGGTTCCAGGGCCAGCCTTTGAGGCTAGAAGAAGTAGCTTCAAGGCCTGCCTCTTACAAGTACAATCAGGGGTAAGTCACTTAATGTCTCATTATTACTATTCCCCCCCTTTTTTTTTGCGAGGCAATTGGGGTTAAGTGACTTGTCCAGGGTCACACAGCTAGGACATGTCAAGTGTCTGGTTGGAGACCAGATTTGAACTCAGGTCCTCCTGACTCCAAGGCCGGTGCTCTATCCACTGTGCCACCTAGCTGCCCCTCTCTATTCCCAAGTAACTCTTTAAGACCATTAGTTGTTCAAAAGTTATCTGGTCTTCTGTGGGAGGAGTTCCATCAAATACTCCCATGGATGTTTGAACTCATCTATGTGTATTTTCCCTCCAACAATACAAATAGCAACCCATCTATACCTGCCCATCCTATGCAACTCTTATCTATGTGCTCTTATAATTTCCCAATGAGAATCCACTCAAAATGTTTGGGATTTTCCTGTGTTACTTTTCCTATCCTTTTTTTCTTTAGTGACATTTCTGCTTCCTTTTTAGGCTCATCCGAGACTGTGGTATTAGAATACAAGTGTGGTGGCTTCATTGTCTTTAATGGCTAAAAAAAAAAGTTTATTATACATTTTACCTTTAAAGAATCTTTCTCACTTTACTGACTTGGTGAAGCTATCACTGGACCATGGATTTTCCAGTATTTAACATTTGGTCTGGTCACATGAGAAGCCCATCTTTTCGCTCTTAAATGTTTTTCTAGTGGCATCATTTTCTCAAGTTCTTTAAAATTCAGAATTTTGTGTATGTCACAGACTGTTAGACCCACCAGACACCTGTATCTTTATGTGATATCCATTATGAATTCCTTGGAGATTTTTGTGTTCTATAACTCAAAATCATATAATCATATCAGTAGTTTTTATTTTAAATTTACCATTATTTTGATGTAGAGAACTCCATATGAGGAAACCTCTGCTACCAATGGAGATTGATACCTGCTTTGCAACTAATAAAGTTGAAAGGGGAAATGATTTACCTAGGGTCACACAGTTTGATCTTACCCCAGTCAGACTTCCATGACACCTACTAGCCTTTGTTTCCACACCATGCTAGCATCATCTTCTTCTAACCCCTACCAGAACCTTGAACACTAATCTTGAGAATCTGGGCTCTGACAAGTGTGAGCTTTTGATTTATTTTTATCTTGTCCAACATTTCCAAACCAGGTTTCTACCTCCCCACAGCCCTTTTATGTACTGTCTTTCTCCATTAGAATGTAAGCTCCCTGAGGGAAGGTACTATATTTTATTTGTATCCCTAATGCTAAGCTAAATGTTCTCTTCTAAGTTTTTTTTTCCACACTGTTCATATCTTTCCTTCGTTTAGATACCTCACGAATCAATCCCTCAGGGACCTCACATTATGTCACCTCTGCCATGAATATTCTCTCTGAACATTGGGTCTAATCCAACTACTTTTCTCATTCTTGCTCTCTTTATTGACATTTCTGCTTCCTCTTTAAGCATGTCTGAGACTGTGATATTCAAGTACAAGTGTGGTGGCTCGATTGTTATTAATGGTAAAAAAAAAAAGTTCATTATGAAATTTTACCTTTATTTACCTTTTCCATTTTCCCTCTCTGATTTTTCTCCTTCCATTTGCATCTTTAAATGCCCTAAGGAGGATATCACTTTGGTCTTTCACAAACTTCCATGTAAAAATTGGCTTTTGCCTTCTACTTGCTGCTTTTCTTTGCTTTAGGAGAGGATATTGTTCATATAAAATTTTAGTCTATTTTGCTCCTTAAGATTTTTCAAATGAATTTATATGCTAAACCAGTATTACTTTCAGCTCAAATCTCTGCATGGCAGGTAAATTGAATTTTTGTGAAGGCATTAAATCATGGACCCAGACTGATAAGAAAGTAAATGTACAAGATACTGTACTAGGTGCTAGGTATGGAAGAGAGAAAAGAAAGCTGTCCCTTTCCTCAAGAAGCTTCCTTCTGTGGGAAGTTATATCATATACATTGCTAAGTAAACACAAGACAAGTTGAGGAGGAAGAGAGTGCTAAAAGCTGAGAGGGTTGAGAAAGGCTTCATAGAGAAGGTGTTATGTTCTGCAAACCTTGAAGGAAGCTAAGAATGCTAAGAGGTGGAGGTGAGAGTCTGCTTTTGGGTTTTAAAAATTAAGAGGCTACTTCAGTATTAGGATAGCAGGAATACTCCTTCACTACCTGGAAAGAAGGAAGGGAAACAAGCATTTATTAAGTGCCTACCCTTTACAAATATCTTCACAAATATACATGGCTTAAGTTTTTCTTGGAGAGTTGATTTCTCCAATGACCGCAATAATCTTTGTGTTTTCCTTTGTAGACTGGTAACTTTTCAGTATTATTTTCAAATGTTTTGCCATTGCATTAGCAGCAGTGCAAATAAATGCCAGTTTTAAGAGTTTGCCAGGGTTAGCTCAGGCATTCACAATTTAATGAAGACTCTATTCAGGGTGGTGTGTACCAAGGCTATACAAGAACAGAAGGCAACAAAACACCTTCCTGTAATATATGGCCATACTAATGTCTCTTCTACTATGTGAATTAAAGATTATTAGCAGAACAGGCCAGCCTCACTGACAAAGGAAGCAAATAAAAACAGACTGACCTTTTTTTGACTTATCTTCCATTAACTCCTGCATTAGGGCTTGTCTACAAAAGCAAAGAAAGTGGTGCACTGCTGAAAGTACTACAATGTTAATAACTCATCACTGCATTTTTTTATGGTGACCACATAAAGTAAATTAATGCAAACAGTCTGAAAAGGGGAAAAAAAGTGCTTTTTGGATTCCTTGTTATATCAAATCCACAATCCTTCTTATGTGAAGTTGATGGGTCTGATCCACCATCATACACTGGGAATTGTTTTTTCCAGGGCTAGTGACAATTTTGTGCTGACCTTACCTAAGAGTTTTTCTCTAGCCTGTCTAGCCAGTGGCATGTGTTTAGGAATGTCACGGCCACTGCAGTGGAGAGCATGAGACCAGCTCAATGCTCAGTAACCCAGAGACGCATGGATGAGGCGGGAGACAGCAAGATGGCAGAAGCTCCGTTTATTAAGTGCTAGTAGCTTTCTTTTATAGCCCTGGTAACACCTGATCAAAGCATGATCTCCACGTGATAGCCAATTACCAAGTCTGCTGGACACCTGCAGCCCTTGTGTCAGGGGTATGAGTAGGACTTTTCTCCCAATGAGAGGAGAGCCGAGCCAACCATGGGAGCTGCGTGTCAGCAAAGGAGAGGTCTTGTGAGACTTCCTTGTTTTTGCCATGCAACAGGTTGTGACCCTCAGCTTCTGCTGAGAGAAGCTAGAACTCCCATGAGAAAATTACCCTAACAAGGAAATGGCTAGCCAGATTAAATGATGCAGTCTCTGGATTTGGAATACAATTTTATGGAGATGAAATATCACTACATAAAAAAAGAAAAATCAGGAGACCTGGGTTCTAGTCCTGGTTCTATCACTCATTGATTGTCCAACTTTGGAAAAGGCCGATCACTTCATTTTCCTCATCTGCCAAATGGGCATATTACTACTTTATCTATCTAATTAATCTTACAGGGCTATAAGGCTCCAATGAGATAATGTATATGAAGCCATTAAGTGACACATGAATTTATCATTCTGGATATTTTTCTCAGTGCAAAACTGAGTTATCCCAAAACTAATTTTATGATCTAAACATTTTTGGCCCCGTATTCTGAGCCAGTTGGCCCAAATTTATCATTAAAAAGCCTTGAAAAATAAACTAAAAATCTAGTCTGTTACAATTTTTTTTACCAGTCTATCAATCATTGGAACACTTCCCTTGTAGTTATCTTTCTATGAAACAAACTAAGATATCCATTAATAAGGAAGTGCCCAGTGGCAGAAATCTTTGGAACAAAATAAATGCAGATTTTGAGATTCATATCATGAATTATAGTTTAGGATCATGTCTTTCTGAGTTTACTCTAAAATATTGACCATTCAGAAGTGCTTTCATCAGGCTCTAAGCTCTTTGCTAAATTTTAGAAGTGGCCATAAGTGATTAGGTTCAGTATTGGGAAAATATCCGATGATGATAAACCCATGTCATACACAGTCTTGTATAGAAGAAGAAAAAGTGCCAATCATGTGGAAACGGTTATCCAGCAAGTACCGGAGAAAGTGGGGTAGTGAGCAGATGGTGCTATACACAACAATCAGAAATGGGAAGTGGTTACTTGAACTGAAATCTCCCTTTGAACTTGAAACTATGAGAGATCATAATGAACTATCCAGCCAGTCATATTCCAACAAAATCTACATTAAACAACTCTTAAAAGGATCAATTTGATGAGGAAAATTACCTGCTTCAACTTATTTCAATACATTAAGGATATGGGTGGGTATTCCCTTCACCAATTTTATATGTATATATATATATATACATATATATGTATACACATACATTTTTATATAGATATATATGTATATGTATACACACACACACACACACACACACACACACACACACATATACAGAGAGAGAGACATAGCCAGTTTTCTTTAATTCAGAAGAGAGTTTCTATGGCCAAAAAAGTAATCACCTGTTGAGAAACCTTTCTGACTTATCTAGGCTATGCTTGGACATAGTCCATCATCAAGTCCACCATCAAATCACCTCCATCTTGGAGAAAGAAGATTGTGCTTCATTCACATAGCCTTCAAGAACCTTGATGTTTTCAATCATCACACCTCAGAACAAACTTCGTTGGCTATGATTCTGCCATTGTATAAAGCTAAAGAATCTTTGAAGAGGGATAAATAGAAGACCTGTTTAGACACATTAGCTTATGTAACAACTGAAATACTCAGTATTTGGTGAAGTCATATTATAGATAGAACTTGTTTGTAACAAAACACAGGGTGTTTGATTAAATACATCTTTTTTTTTCATAGAGAAAAAAACTTTTTTTATAGATAAAAAAGAAAAAATTTTCAGAGAAAAAACTTTATCATATGACACTTGGGCTTACTTTTTTCCTTCCTCCTTACCTCCTTACCTGGAAGGGCCATCTAGAACTCATCTGGGACTGTTTAATGGCAGGAAAACATCATCCCACTGGGGTACCATCCTTTTATTTTCCTTCTCCCTTTGGTCCCCTCCCCCAAACATAGAGATCCTTTGCTGGAGGACCATCATGCTCCACCATCTGGCCTGTGCTTATGATCTGAGGACCTTCAGCACCATTATCTCATCTCCTTACATAGACTAAGGACTCCTGGGCCTTGCCATGTACCTCTTCACTGAACTCTTAGGAGTTCCAGGTATTTTCATCTACTTTTCAGCTGAACTTCTTTTATATCTTTTCTCTTCCCAATAGAGTGTGAGTTCTTTGAGAACTAGGACTGATTCTTTCTTCCATTTGTGTCCCCAGTACTTAGCACGATGCTTGGCACATACTAAGTACTTAATAATGGCTTTTTCGTTCAGTCAGTCACTCGTCCATTCATAAGATAAGTTCACAAAAAGCCAACATAGAAGGGAGCATGAGAAGTATATAGGAGAGGTTCTGGTGTAGGCCAGTGAGAAATTTGTGAAGGGAGAGTTCACTTTTTTTTTTTTTCTGGAGGGAGAGGAATCAGAGAAGACTTCATGAAGATGGTTCCATCTGGATTTGGCCTTGAAATAGATTCCACAGAGACAGAGAGGGGGAGGTATGAGAGAGTTCAATCATAAGGAACAGTGTGTATAAAAGCATGGAGAGTGGGCATTACGAGAACTGGGAGAACAAAGTAATTCACTTCATTTGGAACAAAAAGCCCTTAGAAGGGTCACAAATGTAGAGTTAAAAGGGACCTCAGGGGACATCTCATCTAACCTGTCTTTCTATTATTAAGGAAACTGAAGGAGAGAAAGGATGTTGGTTTGCTCAAACTCACACCATTACTTTATGTCTGGGGTAGAATTTGAACCTAGGCTCTCCTAACTCCAAGTCCAGTGTCTCATCCACCAGAACATAAGGAATTCCAATACAGTTATGGGCTAAATTCAATGACCTCAAGTCTCAGTCATGTTTGGTGAGTAGTGAGACAAGACTGTGCTGGAAAAATAAGACTGGTATCAGACTCTGGAGGACCTTGAATGCTAAGACCAGGTATCTGTATTTTATTCAATAAGCCAAGGAATGCCACTAAAAGTGTTATACTAGGAATGAAATGATCAGAACAGTATACTAGGAAGATTATTTGGACAGTTATATGAGGATGAATTTGAGAGGAGATAGACTAGAGACAAGGAAACTGGGTAGGATTTAATTACAGTAGAGTAGGTAGAAAGAGACAAGGGTCTGAACTAGGGTGATTGCAGTGGGAGTAACAAAAAGAGGAATGATGATAAAGGTGTGAAAATTCAATGGAGAAACAGGCTTATTTAAACTTTAAACTAAAATTAACTATGAACAGAGTGGGATTTCAGTAGTGTCTTATAATGATGAAACACATTTTGAGGAATGGAAAAAAGAAACTAAACACCCTAGCAGAGATGGAAGTAATAGCTGTGTTGCCCACTTTCTTCTCTGAGATTCCATGCATGACTAAGTGGAAAAAACAGTCCCCAAGTTGTGATGATATCTCCTTTCCCATGACAAGTATCCCCTTTGGCTTGTAAACTACAGTCTTCTGTGTTCAGTGTGAATTTGTACTTTTTACAGATGCTAATTGATGGTGGGAACAAATTCACAGGGACAAGAAAAACAAAGGGTGAAAGACAAATTGAACCTGGGTGCCTAGGGAATGAGAGAAGTGTGAAAAATGAAGGGACAAGTCAAGAGATGTGGAGAGAAATCAAGAATGATGGAGGCTGGAAGCAGGTGGATAATTTAAAAGCTGAGAGTCTAAATAACTAAGAAGGACTAGTTCATGATGATTCCATAGGGGTGGGAGAGAGGGAAGTATCACTTCTTGAAGTGATAGAGACAGTGGTGGTGAGATGAGAGATGGCTGTGGAGTAAGATATACTTGGTCAGTATCCTATCCAACCAGAGACAGGGTGTTTACTGGATGTGGGAGGGTGGAATGAGTGGGGGTAATGTAGGAAAGCTAAGGGAGGAGGTTATACAATAATCAGGATGAAACTAAGAGAAACCAGTCTTGTTAGAGGACCAAGAAAAGAAGGACTTGGTTGAAGAAGGGTAGTACTTGCTGAAGTAGAAACACCTAAGTGGCACAGTGGAGTACTGGACTTGGAGTCAGGAAGACCTGAGTTCCATTCTGGCCTCAGAAACTTATTAGCTGTGTGACCCTGAACAAGGCACTTAACCTCTGTTTGCCTCTGTTTCCTCATCTGTGAAATGTGAATAATAATTCTACCCGTCAAAGTTGTGTGAAGATAAAATCAGATAATATTTGTAAAATGCTTTACAAACCTAAAGTATTATAAAATGTTTGTTACTATTATTACCCAGAGACATATGTATATTTTTTCTGTTGTGTTCTAAAGGAATGATTGAATATAACTTAAGGGCGAGGAAGGAAAATATAAAGGTTGCCCTTCTCTATGCCCTCATTTTATGTCCCCAAACCTTTAAAATTGCAAGGGTAGCAACAAACAGCCAACCCTGTAATTATATAACCCCAAGCCCAAACCCCAAAAATCTTTGGGAAAATTATTGGTTGAAAA
This sequence comes from Vombatus ursinus, assembly GCF_900497805.2. Taxonomy (NCBI): domain Eukaryota; kingdom Metazoa; phylum Chordata; class Mammalia; order Diprotodontia; family Vombatidae; genus Vombatus; species Vombatus ursinus. The sequence goes on along the minus strand of NW_020948983.1, from coordinate 37,471,903 downwards.
GGGAGTTCATTTTATCTTAATGACCACTTTTGACTGTTAAGAATCAGTTAGTTTGTGTATTGTTCATACCGCTTTGTTTTTCTTCCTTTTACAACTTCCACCCCTTTTGGTCGTTCTGTTATTTGTTCACCTACATTATCAGGTGGGCAGCAGGAGGCCAAATACAAAACAAATGACATTGCTACTTTATCATAACTCATGTCAAGTATCACATGCAGGAGAACTTAAAGGTTAAAATAAAGTTTTAAAAACATGTGTATTCCATTTACCCATGTTTCCATATGGCTATATGCAATCCAAAATTAGTTAAAAATGAAGGACTGGGAGAAAGAGGAATAGTTATAATTAAAATGGATGAGGTATTAATGTTGTAAATCTTTCCCAAGAAAAGCATATATGAATACTTAATAGATAGAAGTGGAAGCTTATAACTCCTTATAGTAAGCAAGTAAAGGGTATAACAACTCTATGAGATAGGTAATGCAGGAATTATAATCCCCATTGAGTGCTTGATTTTAGCTCTACTAACCTGAGAACCTAATCCTTATTTTATAGTGAGAAAACAGACATATAAAAGTTTAATGACTTGCTACTTTAGCATAGCTAGTCAGTGATATAGGGAGATTAGAATTTAGGTCTTCAGACTACTTCTTTACCCTTTCCAATACATTAAGCCAAAGAATACATTAAATAATGCATAACCAATTAAGATATCAGAAGCATCACTCCATGTGTTAGGGTGGGAGCAATGACTGATTCATTTCAAAGCACTGAGTTTAAGATGAATACAACAGCAAATAGGAGTTCTGTTTTAGAAAGTAGGATCCATCCCTGATTATGGTCAATACTACATTTCTGTAGTTGGACTTTCATAAGTGTCTCCAAAGGAACTAGTGGTGATAATACTTTAACTTGGTGAGAGAACACAGCCCCATAATTTCAATAGAATTTGAAAAGATTGTAAACAAGGAGTAGTGATAAACAACAGTGGGTCAAGTGGTTGAGATGTTTCCAGGAGAGGGCCAAGAAGTTCAGTGTAAGATATGGTTTCATTTCAAGAGCTTCATTAATGAAATGAATGAAGGAAACTACCTCACCATCAAAGCATGTATCAACAGTGTTAAATTGGGAAACATTGCAAAGAACAACCAGGAAAAAGAATTATTCATATGGTTCTTATAAATATCCCAGAAACACATTTTTGTTACAGCATTATTGTTTTGCTTCAGCTGGTGATCCAATAGAATTGCCTGATTGTGTGTGTGTGTGTGTGTGTGTGTGTGTGCCCATGTGTGCTCATATATAGGAAGTAAATGTTTATTAATATAGCTTATTTTGTTCTATAACCTTTCAGTTCTAAACTGTTTGTGACTACTTCTCCAACTTGTTTCAGCTGAGGAGGGGCTGAATTTGAAGAGGTGATCTAGCTGGTTTTTTTTTTTTAACACAGTTTCTGCTAAGTATCATCCACTCGGTAATATGATGACTAATGACATAGATATCAGTTATAGCTTTATTACACCAAAATATCTGGTTTAAAAGCTGCTAAACATGTTATTTGGCACTATAGGGTGATGGGTTTTAAGTGATGATACATTATAACTTTAGAGATGATATAGTCTAGCCCCCACAGTTAAAGGAACTGATAGACTTAATTTTTCACTTTCCTCCAAGTATATTTGATGTCATGTTTCTCTAGGAATAGAGGGAAGCTCTTCTATAGTGAAATAGGTTGTTAGTTTCCCATCACTGTCATTTTTCAACAAAGCCTGTATGATCACTTGCTAATGATATTGTAGAAAGAATTCCTGTTCAACCAGTACTTGAATGATCTCTGAGGTTCCTAGGGTAACAAATGTAAAACATACTAAAATCTTTGGTTCTCTCCATCCTACAAAATATGATATTGAGGTCTTCCCAGAAAAAAAATAAAGCAGCATTAAAAATGGACTAGATAAAAGAATAAGGGGTTGCCAGTATACAAATGCCTAACATACCACTTTAACTTAAATATTGATAATAGTTTTGATTCTCCAACCAAGAGATGTGAGAATGGAGAAGTGCATTCTTTGGGATGGCTTACCTCCAAAAATTTAAACATTTATAGAAGAATTTGTCTACCCCCTGACCAAATAAGCTAGGGAGAGGGCAGGAGTAGAGGCAATTTGTTGAACAGATCTGAAACAATTTAAATTAATAACTATGAATCATCAAGGAGATACCAAGAATATTTATTTTAATAAACAGAAGCCTCAATAGGCAAGATACAATTGCAGTTTTCAATATTTGTAGTATTGTCAAAAGGAAAGAGTAATTCAGAGGATTTCTGTTCTTGTCAATGTAGGATTTCTTCAGTGATTCATATTTCAACCAATCTACATCATCTCATCCATTCTGTTGAATCACTGTCCATTTCCTCCCACAGATTGTCTATAATGTTGCTGTTTAGGAGGAGTCCATCCTAGAGGTCTTTTATCTTTTTTAAATAGTATTTTTATTTTTTCCCCAATTACATGTTAAGACAATTTTTAGCATTAATTTTTACCAAATTTTGAGTTCCAAATCTTTCTCCATCCCTATCTGCCCTCCTCTCTTCCTAAAATGGGAGATAATTTGATATAGGTTATGCATGTACTATCATGAAAACATATTTCCATATTAGTTATAGTAAAATATGCTTTGATCTGCATTTAAAGTCCATCGGTTCTTTATCTGGATGTGGATAGCATTTTCCTTTGTGACTCCTTTGTCCTTGTCTTGGATCATCATGTTGTTGAGAAGAGCTGAGTCATTCATAGTTGATAATCATCACACAATGTTGCTGATACTGTGTACATTGTTTTTCTGGTTCTGCTCATTTCACTTTGCATCAGCTCATACAATTCTTTTCAGGTTTTTCTGAAGTCTGCCTGTTTATTGTTTCTTATTGCACAATAGTATCCCATTACATTCATAGACTACAGCCTGTTCAGTCATTCCCCAATTGATGGCCATCCCCTCAATTTCCCATATTTTGCTACCACAAAATAAATGCTAAAAATATTTTTGCACATGTAGGTCCTTTTCCCTTTTTTATGATCTCTTTGGGATACAGATCTAGTAGTGGCATTGCTAGATCAAAGGGTAGGAATTTTGGCTCTAGAATGGATGGATTAGTACACAACTCCACCATCAGTTCATGAGTGCCTCGATTTTCCCACATCCTCTCCAAACTTTATCATTTTCCTTTTTTTGCCATATTAACCAATCTGATAGATGTGAGGTGGTATCACAGAGTTGTTTTAATTTGCATTTCTTTAATCAAAAGTGATTTAGAGCACTTCTTCATATGCCTATATATACCTTTGATTTCTTCATATGAAAACTGCCTGTTCATATCCTTTGATCATTTATCAATTGGGAAATGGCTTGTATTCTTATAAATTTGACTCAGTTCTCTATATACTTGAGAAATGAGGCTTTTATCAGAGACATTTGCTGTAAAGATTGTTTCCCAGCTTTCGGCTTTCCTTCTAATCTTGGTTGCGTTGGTTTTGTTTGTACAAAAGCTTTTAAATTTAACATGATCAAAATAATCTATTTTACATTTCATAATGCTCTCTATCTCGTTTGGTCATGAATTCTTTACTTTCCCACAGATCTGACAGGCAAACTATCCCTCATTCTTCTAATTTGCTTATGGTGTCATCCTTTATGTCTAAATCATAAACCCATTTTGACCTTATCTGGTATATGGTGTGAGATGTTGGTCTATACTTAGTTTGTGCCCTATTGTTTTACAGTTTTCCCAGCAGTATTTGTCAAATAGTGAGTTCTTGTTCCAGAGGCTGGAGTCTTTGGGTTTATAAGACACTAGATTATGATGGTCCTTAACTACTGTATCTTGCGTACCTAATCTATTCCACAGATGCACCACTCTATTTCTTAGCCAGTACCAGCTAGTTTTATTGATTGCTGCTTTATAATATAGTTTGAGATCTGGTATTGCTAGGCCACCTTCCTCTCTATTTTTTTCATTAATTCCCTTAATATTCTTGACCTTTTGTTTTTCCAGATGGATTTTATTGTTGTTTTTTCTAGCTCTATCAAATAATGTTTTGGTAGTTTGATTGTTATGGCACTGAATAAATAAATTAGTTTGGGCAGAATTGTCATTTTTAGTATCTTGGCAATTGATGAACAATTGATATTTTTCAAATTGTTTAGATTTGACTTTATTTGTGTGAAATGTGTTTTGTGATTGTGTTCATATAGTTCCTGGGTTTGTCTTGGCAGGGAGCTCCCCAAGAATTTTATATTGTTTACAGTTATTTTAAATGGAATTTCCTTTCTATCTCTTGCTGCTGCGCTTTGTTGCTCATATAAAAATACTGTTGATTTACGTGGGTTTATTTTATATCCTGCAACTTTGCTAAAGTTGTAAAATATTTCAAAGTAGTTTTTTAGTTGCTTCTCTAGGGTTCTCTAAGTATATCATCATATCATCTGTAAAGAGTAAGACATGTGTTTCCTCATTGCCTATTCTAATTTCTCCAATTTATTTTTCCTCTCATTGATATAGCTAACATTTCTAGTATTATATTGAATAACAGTGGTGATAATGGGCATTCTTTTTCACCCCTGATTTTACTGGGAATGATTCTAGCTTATCCCTATTACAGATATCCTTGCTGATGGTTTTACCTAGAGACTACTTATCATTTTAAGGAACACTGCCTTTATCCCTATGCTCTTGAGTGTTTGTTTTTAATAGGAACAAGTGCTGTATTTTGTAAAAAAAGTTTTTTCAGCATTTATTGAGATAATCATATGATTTCTGTTGGTTTTGTTATTGATATGGTCAATTATGTTGACAGTTTTCCTAATATTGAACCAACCCTGCATTCCTGGCATAAGTCCTTTAGGTCTTTTAACATTTTGTGAGTATGAGTAGAAAAGTCAGACTTTCCATTTGTTATCTCTTGTTCTTGTTACTTGTCTGACCCATCACTTTGCTGCTGGACTTTGTTGGTCATATAAAGAAATGTTTCCAACTAATATTAATATACTTCAAATTGCTTGCTTTTGCAATGTAGTTTTCTGTTGGCCTTTAGGTCACCTGAAACTTTTATTCTTCAGGAATTGTGGTATTTATGGCAATGTGGCATCACTAAAAGCCATAAAGTGTTATATATCTTAAAGAAGGATTAGATTTACTCTGGCTCTAGGAAGTAAAACTGGACCAAGGGATATAAGTGACAGGGAGAGATTTCAATTCAATGTAAGGAGAAGCTTCCTAACAATTAAAGCTGCTTTCTAAAAGTAGAATGGGAGAGAGTAAATGCCGCATTATTAGAGGTTGTCTAGGACTTGGAGAGCTGTTAGAAATTAACAGATCATATAGCATGGTAGAACCTGCTCTATATATAGAAAATAGAAATTTTCAATTTTCCAGTCTAGAATAGTCTAAAACCTGAAGACTTATAGATTTCCCCAAGCCTTTTCTCCGACATGGTTTGCCTAATACAAGAAGAGTGAGTTTACTTTAGTATCCTGTGGCACTCACCCAAAGCAGAGTCATTTAAGTCCGGCCTTGAAGATATTAAGGGTGCAGTGTAGCAGAAACCACAAATCACTATTCCTGAATTGTGACTTTCCATCAGTTACCTTTTTAGCACACAAACACAGGTCTAGAGATTCTTTTACTTATGTTTCTCAACTGTTCTGCTGTTGGAAACGTTATGTATAAATAGATAAAAAGACTGAATAATATTAAAATGTAGAAGTACCCATAGTTTATTAAATATGAACATCTTTTGAAAACCTAAATCATAAACATATGTACCTACCATTTATGAAAAATTCATGATTTTGTCATGATTTATGACAAATCCAGATTCTTATCCTCATTTAAATTATCCCATACATCTAAACTATATCTGACCAAAGAAGTGGATTATTACTCAGAAGCAAAAGTACATATATATTTCTCTCACTAATTTGTATGGATTTTTTTTCTAAATAAACATGTAATGAACCATTTTTAACTTGGTGTTCATATTTGAACATGGTCATTTGACATACTAAGAATCCATGGACTGAACTTATTACAAGTAAGGAAGAAGGCAGAATATTATAGTGGAAAAAGCACTGGATTTGAAACCTAGGTTCTAGTTCTGTGGTCTTGGAAAAAAATCATTTATCCTCTCTGAGTCACAGATTCCTTGAGTTAACAAATGAGGAACCTGAGATGTGATTTCTGAGCTTCCTTCCAGTTATAAAATCATTCTTTCTATCTTACATAAGAAATTCAGAAGTTGCCAATAGTTGCTGTATCCCAGAATTCTATTTTTGACAATGGTGCCTAAAAAGCTTTTGGGAGAAAGTATAGTAGTAGTAACTTTCTCTGGTATAGCCTTCAGAAGATATGAACATACTCCAGCACCCATAATCTTCCCTTCATAACATACAAACGGTTCACAAGTGACAAATTTATCTAAATTTTTCTAGAAGCTGTCTGCAAAGTCCTACTTTCGGGTCTCACTGAGGCATGGAAGTGATCCTAGATTCTCAAGAGCAATGTTGCTACATTCTGGCAGGTTCTACCATGCTATATAATCTGTCAATAAACTATGTCTTCTTCTAAAGACCAGCAGAGCTAAGTACCAAGAACCTTATCATCAGTGGGATGGTCATATATTGATTCATTCTTTGGTCAAAGCAATCTATGGAAACAAAAATGAAATAGAAAATGGTCTTCAGTCCTATGAGAATCATCCATTTCTGATGTACGAGTCACTTCTGAATCAGCTAACTATACAATCAACTTGTGAGAGTAAAAATTAAATTTCATAAGAACTTGGAGAATGAAAATGAGAATAAGGCATGGAGTATAATTAAAACAATTCCAACCTGACCCACTTAAACTAGCTGGTAATGACAAAAATGGTAAATGAATGGTGGAATAAGCATTGACAATTTCCTAAAGAAGTTTAACCAATGTAAATCGACTGGCATGAGACCAAAAGAGCCTAGAATAATTTCAGTCAGAAAATACTTTATCTCTTTGCAAAGCAGAGAAATATAGTATCCAGTGGGTACATTGGCTTAGAATAAAACTTGTTTGTAGCATCTTATGGGGAAGCATGATAGAGTATTATTAGCAAGATCACCCTCATATGACAATGAGAAGAACTGGAGGAGGAAAAAAAAGTTTAATGAAAGCTAGTCAAGAGATTCTATTAAGCAGATAGGCCATTTAAAGATAGAAACAAGGGCAACAATCAATAGATGAAAAAATGCTGAAGATATGTAAAGATGTATATAATAAATTCTTTTCACTATCAAGGGTGGCGGAGACTTCACATTTGGACTCAACATTATAGTCCTTGATGTAAATGGTACTGAAGAAAACAAAGATAGGGAAACCAGCTATACTAGAACAGGCACACATAGTAGAGGAGATCCAAGGCAATATAATTTTGAGAATGTTAAGGAATTAATTGTCAATTGATTGATTGGAAATAAAGGAACCTACTGAAGACACAGAAAAAAAATCTTGGTTTTTATTACCAAAATAAGACAACTGAAATAGTATCAGTAACTACTGAATGAAATGGCTACTTTGTCATCTGGTTAACATTTTTATGGTGGAAATCCTTCCACACACATTAAAGATATACTTGATTAAAATTTAAGAAAAATACAAATTATTTTTCATAGTAGACCATATTTTTACAATCACACAATTTCAAGAAAGTCATAGAATATAACACTCCAGTCCTTGCCATTAAGAAGCAAGTGAGGTATAAAACAAGGAAATGTATGCATGACAAAGGTGTCTATCTTTGAAATAAAAGATGTTGTTCATATAACCCTACTTGTTTATAATGTACTGACTGCATCAAACATTAGAACATTTTGGATCTCATTAAGAGGCTCTGCAATCACTCAAATGTTCCCTGGTCTGACTATGCACATTGGGAAAACTAAGTGAATGAAAAATACACTTTTTTTGACCAATTTTTGACCAATCAGCAAGCATTTATTAAGCACCTACTATATATCAGTACTAAGTGGTGGACATACAGATGTCAAGAATGAAAATCCCTACTCTCAAGAAATTTATATTCTAATGAATAATTATGAAGTTAGAATAGCAAAACGTAGCATTCATTCTGGATCACAGAATCATAGATCTAGAATTATAATAGAGGTCATCTAGTCCAGTGCTTCTTAAACTGTGGGTCACAACACCAACAAATATTTGGCAACGGTAAATGCTCAAAGACCAAAAAATAACTAAAAATCAAATGCGTAATTAATCCTAGATGTTTCTGGCAGTGCTTGCCTGTGTCGCATCACACAACTGCAGCCTTGGTTCTAAACATACAACAGGCATACTTTGTGTGCTGTCATGCCCACGCAACACCAATGAATGCTGCTAAAACACAAAAAGGGGTTGCAAGTGGAAAAAGTTAAAGAAGCTCTGATCTCTATTCAAACCCTTTCATTTTACAGATGAAGAAAATGAGGTCTTTGGATGCTAAGTTATTTTCTCAAGTTCATACAATACAGAGTGGCCAAAGTAGAATTTGACCTTGGAACCTCCAACTTTAGACTCAGTGGTCTTTCCACAGTACCATGCTGCTTCTTACCTCAGACAGAAACAGAAAAGAAATCAAGGAGGAGAAAATTGGAATGGAGTGCTCCCCTCCTTCTTTTTGAAAGAAAAGCTGACCTTCTTAATTCCCATGTGGCACATTACCAATGAAAAAATTATATAGGAGAAGTGATACAAAGTATGCTGTCAGAGAAATGTATGACTGGAAAAAAAAAAAAAAACAATGAGCCAGTCACAGTTCAAGTTGCTGTTCAGTCATGTCCAACTCTTCATGATATCATTTGGGGTTTTCATGGCAAAGACACTGGAGTGGTTTGCCATTTCCTTTCTAGCTCATTTTGCAGATGAAGAACTGAGGTAAACAGAGTTCAGTGACTTGCCCAGGGTCACATAGCTAGGAAATATCTGAGGCCAGATATGAATTCATGAAGATGAGTCTTTCCCAATTCTAAGCCCAGTATCCACTCCCCTACCTAGCAGGCACAATTAAAGAGAGATCGTTAACCAATAGATAGCCTGCATCCTCTACTGATGTCTGTGTATTGTCAAAAGAAAGCATGGGCAGCCTTTGTACAATAGGTGGACTTTCTGTGTTGGCTTTATGGGAAGATATGTTCAAGCAGGTATGGATGGGTTATGATTTGCATGATTGGAAAGAGTACCCATATAATGTGATCACAAATCTAGAAAACATTAATATCAACACAAAGGTCATTTCTGATGACTGACATGAAGCATCAGCTCCTTTCTAATAAAATGTCTGTTGAGTTCTAATATCTGCTTATTCAAATAACAAAAAGATCCTTTATCAGATAACACATTTTAAATTTTTTGTTCACCAGGCTTATTTGAAGATGCATTCCTTGTGTGCTCAACAAATGCAATGAATGAGTCCTAGAGTCAGGTAATGGTAAAAAAAAAAAAAAAAAAAAAAACAAGGGCCAATTTACCATGCTTTCTGACCAGTCAATTATTTCATTTTGAAAATTCTATACAAAAGAATGCTGATAAAATACTGGTTCTACTACTGAATAAATAGGGGTTATTTGGCTGCTGAAAATTTTCATTGAAATGACTGATCAGATCTCACATGTCTGTTTAAAAATGTCTGACTCAGGTTCTTACAAAATGACAGACTATGATAAACTAGATGATAGTTGGGAGGGAGACAATGAGGCATTGTTTACACAGAAGATTGAGTAACTGGTTGAACAAAAGAGATTCTTGGGTATTTATTGTATGTACAAGTAAGAGCTTTACTGAAGCTTTTGTAATTTTTACGAAGCTCTCTCCAACCAGCTTCATTAACTTGAAGTAAATCAAATCATGCAGAAATCTGGCTCAGCCAGAAAGACAACCCAGGAAAGATACAATATGAAGAAAAACAGACACGGAATTATAAGGTTTAGAATCTTTGGCATTTTTCATAAATATTTCGTTTGAAGATTATTAAATTACAACCTAGAAAAAATACTAAAACTATTAAAGCAAGTCTAGTTTGTTTTCCAACTTAGTTTTATACATATATACAAAACTGCACATACAAAGCTGTGTGTCAACAAAATACATTTTTATAGACTTAAATTTCATTTGAAAAGAGACGATTACATTTAATTCTACATTTTGACAGAATAAGAATTTCTAATTATTTGGGAAAGGATAAATGTTTTGTAACATTATGGAGATGGATAGGCAAACAGGTAGAGATTATTTTCCATTCTAAGATTGCTTTTGCTTCCTGACCTATAGTAGGACTTTAGGACAAATTCTTTTTGTGCATATTACTCATGATCAAAACAGGAATCCTAGATCCAATATTAGAAGGCCAGCCTAAAGAAGTCCATAAATTAAATCCAATAGCATATAAGTTCCTTGAAGGCAGGGGCCATATCTTTTTTTGGTTTTGGTGTGCCCAGTGACTAACATAGTAGCTGGAAGTTGTAGGAGCTTAATAAACGTGTACTGAATTAAGTGAACAAATCTTATTTTTTAGCCATAAATCAATTAATTTTGAAGATTCTTCAAGGATCAATAATCCCACTGTTGTGGGCCTTCTGCTCCATCAGCTCATGTAAGAAATAACAGCTGAAATTTTAGAGGCATTCTGCACCACTGCCTCCCCCTAAAATGTCATCCTTTGTCCAACATAGTGATGAGCGAAAAACATACAGTTTATTCCTAGGCTTATAAGACCTGGACTTATATCATACCTCTGTTAGTGTGTCTCTGAGCCTCCGTTATCTTGACAGCATGATGAGAGGGTTGAACTAGATGGCCTCTGAGATCCTTCTCCCTCTATATCTCAGGTCCTAAACCTTTCTTTCCCTCTTGGTAGAAACTGCCAGAACTAGGGTTTTGCTAACATAGGCCTTAGGAGATTCAGTGTCACCTCCATGTCAGAATAAGGTACTGGAGGAGATCATTAGAAGAGATGCACTTATATAGAGAAATCAAGTACGAGAAGAAATAATTTTAGTCACCAGATACCTAATCTTTTTTGTCCCCTCACTCACATTTTAAAAATCGATTATTTCTAAAATTGTAGTGTTGAGTCTTTTTTGACAAACAAAAGCAAATGATGATAAAAATCAATGAGATAGTATTAGAATGATAAGTGAAAATAAACTCTTTGTAGGTCAGAAGATTGTATTTCTTTAATTTATTCAAATTGGTTGCCTCTGACATGTCCATTGCCAGCAATGGACCTTATGGAGCAACATGGCATCCAGCACCAAGAAGTTGATTGCAACTAGATAATAACTACTAAGACATCATTGAAGCTTCAGCTTTTTTCCCCTTCTGGCCATCATAAGATACATATTTTAAATTATACATTATTTGAAAAGATGATGGGCATCAAATATATTAGAACAAAACCTTTTAAGTGAACAATTATCTAAATGAAGGTGGAAAAAATAGCTCTCAAATCTTAATGGTAAACCTGTTGAAGGAATTTAAAAAGGTCAATGTTTTTTCTGAGTCCAAGAAGTCAGGATGTCCTTGGGCAAACTAGCTATTGGTATTCTTCAATGGGGAAGCCAAAATACTGAAGGTCTCACTCCAGTTCTTCTGAGAATGGAACAATTGTGCACATTCCTCGAATTGCCTCCTCCAATTGGGCTGACCTTCTGTGCAAAAAAACAATGCCAATACTCCATGTGTTCCTACAGGGGGGCAGTTAGGAGAATGTGAAATAAATATGCCCTTCCAGAATGACTATATGGACACTAATGGTTTTAGTGCTGGTCTAAACCAAACCCAAAAAAGAGATGCTGCATTCCAAAGTCGGTATGTGTCCTAGAGAGCACTCCGCTTCTTCCTAAGGGGACTGTGGTTGCTGTATGGTTTCAATTCAGCATACTGCACCTGTAAAAACAAACAGACATGACGTTTGCAGCTAGGTAACTCAAGCTCACTACAGTGTGTGTTAATGGCTCCCCAAGGACAAACCAAGGGAAACTAAGGAAGGTTCAAAAGTAATGAATCATTTTCTAAACACAGGAACATGGGGGATTAATTGCAGGAAGGATTTGAGAAGTCATGCATCATTTCATGAAACCAAAATATTAAAAGCAGATTTTTCTAATGAGATGCATGGATTTCTACCTGCTCTCAGCACTACAAGATTATTTTTGTGTGTGCCAGCATTGACCTATAAGTAAGTTTAAGAACAGTCTCTGGGGGATTTGCAAAGCACGTGTGTCTAAGTGTACAGCAGGACAACTTCTTCAGAATTATTCATTCTTAAATGACCATCTCAAAATTTGAAAAATATCAGCAAATTACACATATTTATTTTTGCTCAAAGGGAAAAAGTGCCAAATCTGATACTGGTTCCAAGAATTATATTTACTTCTGTCTAAAATGAATTCCGTTTACAGTGTAATGGCTAAAACACATGTGATAAATATGACCATGGTAGAATCTCTAGTGGCCAACTGTCTATTGTATAATTGAAAAGTACTCCCAGTGAAGCACTGAGATTCTTACTCGTGGTACAGTATATCTTCCCTTAATCCTCTTTTTTCTCTCACTGTACTTGTGCCAGCAACAAACTGGTCTTAATGCTTTGAGCATCCATCTTTAGTTTGCATGCAGATAAGTCACTGAACAGTTTTGATGAGAATTTCAACTACTGGGAAGACTACAGAATTGGACTCACAAGTACCTACATGAGTGATGATGAGCCATGAGTACAAAGTGGTCCAAAGCAGTAGTTCTGAGATATGCATGGTGGAATGGCTTTAATTATGATATTGTATTACATGCCACATGTGCTCAGTATTTTTAGTGTTCATGCCAAACTCCCTTAGGATGGTATATTCTATCTCACAGATTCTAGCAACACTCCCTCACAAGAAAATAAATGAAAAAAGCATCTACTTCCTTAGAGGATTCAGGGATGATCCCTAAGGAGGACAGATCCATTTAGGGGAATGGCATAAATAAAAATCTCAAATATTACACAAATAGGAATTGGGCTATCTTTACCTTGAAATGTAAATGTCAAAGGACAAACTAACAGCACATTGAACACACACTGATCAAATAATAGTGGAAAATGAATAAGAATAACCAAGGAGCTCTTTCCTCAATTTACAAACACTTTAAAGGAGTCTACAGGCTTTTGAAGTTATGATTTTATGTAAATATGCCTGAGGGTATATTGACAATTATTTTATAATCTCTCACAGATTAGAAACAAGATCTGATTTTAGGTTCTTTCAGATAATGGCTCATTTGTTTGATTACTTCCCTTAAATTTACCACAAAATGTCTCCCTAAGCACCAACCTTCTACCTCCTATTTGTTCTGCACCTGTGATAGCTCCCATTAAAAAATAAAATGCAAATTATAAAAAAAAACAAAATAAAAAAAACATACTGCCTCTTCTCTAGGACTCTGGCAGGTTAGAAGAAGGAATAACCAATCAAGTAAGACTAGTTATGTACAATATCTTACTTGGATTTTTTATCTCAACAAATTTGGGAAAAGAGAATGTTACCAGATTAAATGATAACCATCTGCTAATACTGTTTTTTATTGATCTTGAGTCTTTCTATTCAGTTCCTTAGTCTGTCCTTATTAGAAGTAAATGGGGCTTAGAATTGAACAGATTCAAGAGACTTGGTTTCTAGTCTCATCTCTCTCATGAATCTCATGTTTCCTTGACTTTGCTTCATCTCTTCAGACCTCAGTTTCCTCATCTAGAACGTAGTAGCAAGGTTAGACTAGATGATGTCTATGCTCTTTCCTAACTCTAACATTTTCTATGACTGTGGATTCCTAGGTTTGCAGAAGAAAAATATGAGAGTTTATCCTACCAAGCAGATAATCGTGGCAAGCAGAAAATGAAAAGAATAATCCCCCTCCTCCCAACATCTCTTCATCTGGAAGTTGGAAAAAATAAGTAAAACCTCCCCAGGCGTTGTATCTCTGTCTCTGTCACTTACTGAGTGTATTTTATCCCCTTCAGGGAAGCCAGAGAGCAAAAAGGTGAGAAAAACATTGCTCGGTGGCCTCTCGGTGTGAGTTCCAGATCATTTTTAAGCAGCTCTTTTTCAGGATAATTTTCCACAATCATCTTATGCTTTTGACAAAGGTTTTGTAGCTGCCTCCCCTGCTATCCATCTCCCTTTATGGATTTTCTGATTTCTTATCTCTGTTATTCAAAAAGCTCGCGCATTGTATTCTTCCTTCACAGTGGCGGGCAATGCTACTGCTGCCTGATGCCCCTGTTGGTGGTGGTCATTCATTACTTACCTTTTGAACATCAGATGGTACCCTGGAGAGGAAATCTAGTAGCTCATTATTGTCGATGGCATAGGGATTTCTAAGCTTCTTAGTAAATTTATTTATGCCTAAAAAAAAAAAAACAAACCCAGAAACACAGGGCCTTTTTTATTTTTTATATTTTTGCAAACTCTCTTGGCCAAGTGGTGGTGATGAGAGTGGGGGTGGGGAGGGAAATTCACAAGTAAAAATTAGTGTGAAAACAATTACTAGACCTCAAGTCATGCACATGTTGCTGTCATGTGGAATCATTCACAAATGCCTTTTTTTGGAGGAAGGAAGGGGAGAAAGAGAGAAAAAGAACTCAGCTTGCTTTAGTTGTGAAAATCCCATTACAGCCTCAGCAGCAGGGTAGAAGGTACACAAGCGGAAACTGTGGAGCTCATGTGCTTTTTTGGAATATACTGATTAACAGCCTATTCTGCTATGAAAACAAATGTCCCAGAAGGGAAAAGGCCTTTATTAGCCCAAACATGTTCCTGCCTGATGGCTTTAGACAAAATGTATTGGAGAGGAGGTTAGGGAGGCAGGGAGAGAAGGGAAAGGAGAAGGAGAGGGGTTTTTTTGTTTGTTTGTTTGGCTTCTTTGTTTTTTTTTCTAAATCTACCCCCATCCCACTCTTCTTCCCCTCAATAATTTTCCCAGGTTCCTTTTGCTATAGAACAGAACTTGACACATCAACTATGCAAGAAACTATGAAAAGTTATTATTGGAAAATTATCTTAATGTGGTTACAAATTTCATTTATCGACTACTGTAATATCACTTCTAGTTTTCTCAGCAGTGAAGTGAATGTTAATTTAGGATTTGGATGATGATAATTAGAAGGTGGAATCAACATTTAAGATGTCAATATGCTGCAAACTCCCACAGAGGTGTCTATAACTTATGTCAACAAGCAAGTTCAGACTGAGCCTTCCCTGTATGTGTGTTTTCTCCCATAGGAGATGTAAACTCCACAACCTATTGTCATCATTTCTCTCTGTTCTCAGAATGTATCTGGCTCAATGTATGACCAATGGCTCTTAAGCTATCGTATTTTCACCATATGTCATCTCCATTTGTTATAAATATGATTTTTTTTAAAAGGACAAATTCTAGTTAGTCTTCAAAGCTTTGTCATAGGATCCTTGTTTAACATGGGTCATATCTGAAGGCTCTGTCAGTCTCAATGACGCTGAGTGGATGCATAGTTTATATGTACTCAGTCTTATACAAAGAATCAGAAATAACATTTGTCTATTGAACTTTTTCCACACAGGTGAAAGGTTTGACGTTTTCTTATTGCATTAAATATCGTTTCACTTTCATCTCCAGTTCTGGTTTCCTCCATGTTATTATCCCCCATACTGCCAACCTCCATTTATGCTGAAAGGGAGATTAACAACTGCTTTACTACCCTAGAGCTAATAGGAACTGACCATTGTCCAGAAATACAGGATCATGTGGTGGTTTGACAGTAAAAGGCTGCTCAGTAATGGTACCCTTTTCCTTGACAAAAGGCTGTTCCCACCAGGGCTTTTTTTCCCCTCTACCCCCAGAGAAAAATTCATGCTTCTAGCTAAAATTTCTCCATAGCTTCTTTAAACGAAAATACACTCAACTATGCTAGTCTGAAGAAATTTAATTGTGGGCTTTTTTGGCAAAAGAAAACAGACAAGGGAAAACGATGAAGGGAGACAAAGACGTATTGAGAAAAGATATATCTTCTATTGTTAATTATATATAGTGTGCGCATCTGGAGTCTTTACAATGAACAGCAAGGCAAGGATAATATCACAACCGATCAAAACATTGCATTCTTAGTGACTGAGAAGATTATAAACCTGAACAGCAGCTCAAATGTACCAATAAAGGCAGAAGTTGTCCACAATGTACTGAAGCTGTCTGAAGTAAACTGAAAAGCTTAGTTAGAATAAAGAATTATATGAAGATCAAACATTTCAAAAGCACACCTTAGTTTATAAGGTTTTGTGGGCTTAATTTTTTTTTTTAGTCACATACAATTTTCTTCAGTATGAGGCCAAGGCTAAGAAACCCAGGAGTCATCTTGAATCAAGAAAGGCAAATGATACAGTGATGAGCAAACCCTTTAAACAATATAAGGAATGAGGATAAGCTATGGAAATTAAAAAGTGCTCCCAATGCCTAGTCCAGATGGAAACAGGGTCCCACTGTAAGCATGCAGTTTGAATATTTTAGCAGAATAACAAAGAGCATAGGAATGTCTAATGTAGCGATTCACTCTGCTGGGAAACTAGCAAATGAACAATACTGAAAGGGTTTACAAGACTATGAAAGTTGGTTGATGGAAAGAACTCAACTAAAGGAAGTATATGAAGCCTTTTTTTTTTTTTAAGGAAGGAGTCCGAGTAGAAAAAAAAGAACCAGATCCTCTGTAGTCTACCTTCAGACCACCCCTGGGTATAACTTTATATCACTATTTTTGTAAGTGTTATTGGCAAGTATAGTCCTAGTTACAAATACACAGGGGCCCACTCTTGCCCTGGAAGAGTAGAATTAGCTCAACCTAGGGAATTGAGAATCTAAGGTCATATATGATGACAAATAAAAGAATCGGGTTATTACTTTCTGGAAGGGAGACAGAGGGAGAAAGAGACAGAAAGAGAGAGAGAGAGAGACAGAGATCGAGAGAGAGAGAGAGAGAGAGAGAGATTTGCTACCATGAAGGTTCCCAGGATGTGTTGCTTACTGAACGCCTAAATCCAAAAAAATTCAAAGTAAAAAATTATTTGAGAGGACAAATTCTTTGCATATAATATGGACACAAATGTTATTATCAGGTCTAAGGCTATGTTAATTTAAAAGAATGCAGAGTTTTGGACAGGAAAATAGAGATAAAGGACAGGATTTCTTTCAGTCCTCCCTGGTATGGGAAGGGATTATTAGGAAGACACCATGAGTTATCTTTCAAATTCACGAGTGATGCTGCTCCCCATTTTTCAGCTTCCTTGACCATGGGATGTGATATTCACATAAAAAAATTAGCCTAATGTTTTTAGGAATAGACTGGCTAATGAAGAAAGGAAGATGTTAAACTATGTTCTGTATCATTCTAGTTTGTGAGTTTGCTTTCAATTCAAAATTTTAGATTATTAGTAAGATATATTTTGTTGGCAATAAGGAAACTGAGATGACTACAAGCTGACATGGGATCTTTCAGATGACCATTCTAATCTCAGCTTGTCTAAACTCATTTCCTTTCACACACTGATTAAATTGATTCATCATATCATCTATCATGCTTTAGATATAATATCCCTGAATTTTGGGAAGGATTTTGGTAGAGTGTCTAATAGTGCGAAGCAAACAAGTGGGCTGGATGGTAATACAGCTTTGTAAATTACATAAATTAATCGGCAGGATCATGTTGGAATTTCAGGTCTGATATTTACTATGTATAGCAACTGACCTTGCACAAATCTAGGCTTCAATTTCTCTGTAAAGTGGACTAGATTTTAAAGTTTCCTTCAGATCTAAATCTTATGACTATAGAACCAAGGAATTATGATTAATGTCACATTGCCACAGAAATCTGTTCTTGATCTTAATATGTTCAACATTTTTGTCAATGTTCAAAGCACATAGTTGCTCATCAAATATGAAGATGACAAAAAGTTTGGAGGCATAGAAAAACAGAATCTAGATCTCACAATATTGAAATGGGCTAGAGATGATAAGCCAAATCTAATAAGATAAAATTTGATGCTTATAAATAAAAGTCTACTTTTGGATCAGAAGAATCATCTCCCCAGGGAGTAGGGGAGAGGAGAGAAAAACTAGTTAGATAATAGTTTAGGTGAAAAAAAGAGACGGGTGTTTTTGTAGATTGCAAGTTCAATGAATCAATAATATGATGAGGCAGCCAAAAAAAGCTAATACTAATGTTAGCTGAATTAACGTAATCATAGACTCTATAATGATGGAGGTTGGCCCTGTCAGTTGGGTCACATATGGATTATTGTGTTCAGTTTTGAGAATAGTATTTTAGAAGGGACATTGACAAGCTGGGATATACTTAGAGGAGAGTGACCAGATGGTAAAGGGACTTGAAACTATGCCACATGGAAGGAATTGGGTAGTGTTAGCCCAGATAAGAGATATCTTTATTGGGCTAGAGGTGGGGATATAAGATTTGTTTTCAAATATCTAAAGAGCTTTTGAATTTTGCTTAACACCAGAAGGCAAACCTAGGAGTCATGAGTTGCTGAGAGGTATCTTTGGGTTCAAGATAAGGAAAATCCTCAGAATTAAATTTGTCCGCAACAGTAATGGTCTGCCTTGAGAAGGACTGAGTTCACCATCTACACAGGTCTTCAAGGAGAAGCTAGATGATCATTTTCATGGAATCTCATTGAGGGGATTCCCATTCACATAAAGGGTGGATTATAAGATCCCCAAAATCCTTTCCAACTGTAAGAGTCTATAATTCTATATTTTAGCTCAGTTCAAACTATTTGAGAGTCTACTACATTCAAGGTAGTATGGTGGATGCTGAGGGAGACGCAAAGATAAATAAAACAAGATCCTGGCTACCTTTTTTTCCTACTGAATACTCTCTCCTCTCTGGAGTTGGAAGAGATCTCAGTGGACATCTAATGGAACATGTAGATCCTGAGAGGATTTCTGTATCCAGTGCAATGGATCACTCAGAGCCTGAGTATTCAGATTTAAAAAAAAAAAGCACTTTACTACACACTCCATCACCCACAGGGAAATGTAGCCTACAAGGAGATAAAAGCATATCACAAGGAGGTTTAAATGAGGTCTTAGTCACATTTCTTGATCCATAGAGTCATCCTTATATGCTCTTTACCAGAATGGCCCACAGCTAGCTATTAGGTCAGTCTACTTAGGGACAAAGTTAACTCAAACTGCCCTTGTCTGTTCCCCAAAGTCTTGGCTCAAAATAACCCTAGGTATAGATGCAGAACTGGGGAGGTTAACTCAAGCTAGCACAGGTTCTGCCCCCCACCATCAGAACTGAAAGAAATCTTCACTATAACATATCTAAGATTTGATCACTTAGCTTATGCTTCAAGACTTTCAATAAAGAAAAAAAAACACATTCTACTTTTGGACAGCTTTGTTAGCGTTTCTTGACATCAAGTCTAAATTTTCATCATTGGAGAAAAAGAATCAAAGGACAATGACAGCACCTTGTAATTATGTGGTGGGAGGAGGAAGTAAGGGTTATCAACGAAAGAAAAAGAAAATGGTCAGTCAGAAACATAGAAGAATCAAGAAAGTTCTTTAAGAAAGATGAGTTCTAGAAAAAAGAATAGAAATAGTAAGTTATTGTAAGACAGAAAATTCAAACAAAAGAAAAAAGCTAAAAGACAACATATGCTACTTTGATAAACTATGTAACAATCATAGCTATCACTTGATTGGTCTAACTAAAACAGTAAAGACAAATTTTTATGTCCAAATGCACAATTAGGAGAGTTTAGACAATTCAGAACAGGTGGGCTTTCCTTGCAGAAAGGTAATACATACCAAGAAAAATAGATTACTCTTTTCTCTTTTAGTCAAATCTCTTTTTTTGTCATGTAGGTTTTTGTCTTGTAACTGTACTATGTATGATATATATGTATATATACACATATACACACATACACACACATAAATAAACTTTTTTCTTTGCAGCATTCATAAGTAGGAGGTAGAGAAAGTGCCTACTTTGTCATTTTGTTGGTCCCATGACCCATAAACACCTCACTCACATTTAAAAAGAATGTAGTAAGAATTTATCATATGTGTTGCACTATACTGGGAAAAAGATGAAGTGTACAAAGGAAGAACAACAGGATATGTTTCTGTCCTCAAGAAATTTACAATTTAACAAGGTAAAAAATGTATCACGTAATGAATAGTGAGACCAAATTTCCTGGGTGATTTCCAGAAATCAGCTTATTATTATAGACATAATGGAAAATGTTTATATATTGTACATCATACTAGAGTAAATACTGTGTGAATCTTACACAATAGAATGGTCTAACCTTCAAAATGAGGGGGGAGAGTCCTAGCAGGGTACTTAATTATCATTTTGAACATGCATGGAAGGCTAGAAGTTTCCTGAAAAAATAATATTGAAGTAATTTTTTTTTCTTTTCATTAAAAATTAAGGGAAAAAAGAATAACCCAGGTGATATAAAATTTAAAAAAACAGTTTTCAAAAATTCTGGCAAATTAAACATTATATAAATTGCAAGCTAAAATTAAAGAGATCAGGTTACTGAATTACAATTAAGATACTTTTGCAAAGCATGAGTACTACTATCAAAATAATTTAATTTTCTGTTCCAGCATAGTAGGCCTAAAAGAATGAGAGAAAGCAGTTGATAACCTATTTCAAAGCTTGTGATTTTTGTCCTAAACAATGTAATCAATAAAGGATAAAAACATATATTAAAGGACTGCACAGCGATCAAGGGATCAATATCAATATCTTGTGTTATAACCAAAAGTCCTATGGTCCTTCTACAGTATTCAATGATAACAATATAAGTTCAAGTTAAACCAAATTGAAGGGAGGAGTAGCCCAGACCTTGAAAAATATATATTTATATATATTTTTGGCGAGACAATTGGGGTTAAGTGACTTGCCCAGGGTCACACAGCTAGTAAGTGTCAAGTGTCTGGTCTAAGGTTGAATTTGAACTCAGGTCCTCCTGACTTCAGGGCTGGTGGTCTATCCACTGTGCCACCTAGCTGCCCCCTAAAAATGTATTTCAAGTGATTTTGGTAAATGTGAGAAGAGAAGCAGAAAGAATTAGGGTCAATAAGAACAAATGGTAGCTAAGCTTCCTTGGGTAGAAAAACATATAAATGAAAAATTGCAAGGGGCTAGCCATGTACAAGTGTGGCATAAATAGAGAATGGATAAGTAAGACAAAATTTAATCAGTCCCCCTAATAGTCTCTCCAAAAGCCCATATTTTCATTTCTTTCAAATCTAAACAAAATTTCATTTTAAGAATTTTATCTGAGTTCTATACATATTCCTTTATAACAAAGTGGTGGATTTATCAGCTTTTGCTGAACTCTTGCTCCTTCTTAGAAAAAAAGGTTCCATGTCTTAGACACTATTGCTTCCCAGAGGACACTGTCCCATCTGTATGGCTTTTCTCAAAGTCATCGAGTCTGAAGAACATCAAAAGTGGCAAGAGACTAGATAGCAGCGAGAGCCATCGGATTTTGGCATTGAGAAGTCGTGACTGATAGAGTCCCAATGAAAAAGGTTCAGTTAGAAATTTGGGTCAAGGCTCAAAAGATCTTTCAAAGTTAACCAGCTTCCCCAACACACTCAAAAAAAAAAAATCCTGCAGTGAGTTTTCTTCATATCACATCAGAACACAGAGCCTAACCAGAGGCTATGCCGAGTGCTATTTATTCCCAAGAGTACTAAATCATAACCGTTACCAAGAGCATTAAAAACAGTGCTAAAATTTCCTATATATTTGCCATTTCTGTTTCTAAAAAAGAAAAAAAAATCAGTAGAGCCATACAGAGATACAATAGTGTCTCTTTTTTCTCTTCCCATAGTTTCCCCATCTTTGAGGCCTTAGTTAGGGAGGCATAGATTATTTCTTTAAATGCTTTTGGATTTATAGACTGTGTTAGTTTATTTTTTTTTCTTCAGAGAGAGATGAAGTGTTGGGAAAACCTTTAGAAGGGTTCAGATTTACTTTTATATTATATAGATGGCACATTTTAGGTGTTCATTCAATATATGAACAACTGAGTTTCTTACAAAGATGCACAAGCTCAGCTGTATTTTATTCTAGGGTATTTATAACTGTGAAAATTCAAAGGGACAAAGCATAAGCAATCATATATATATATATATACACATATATATTTGTTCAACATTATGCAAGACGTGTATCAATACACACACACACATATACACACTCACACAATGATCTTCTGGGCAAATGATCATTTCAAGGAGGTCCTGGATTATTTTTTTTTATTTGAGGTGATTTGTGTAATCTTGTATTTAATTGTCAACAATAGCACAGTTAAATTTTGTACTCCATACTTTACCACATGAGTTAATTGTATTGTTTCCTAAACTCAATGAGAGAAGAACCAAGCAGAACTTACCCCATATTAAAATGATGTAGCGCAGTGGTATGAAGTACAACATAATGGTGGCTGCAGCCAGTGCTAAACAGGCCAGTCCAGAGAGGAATGGGACTGTCCAGTTAAATGTGCTGTAGAAAAATAAGGAACTTAATAAAGACGTTTCTGAAATATTTGGTATCACATTAAATTAATCTTGAAATATCAATCTATCATGTATCTATTAAGTACTTAACTATATGCCAAGCCCTGTCTATTTGAGATCCACACAAACTTGAAATCTCCTTTGAAGCAACTGAAAGAGATGCTTTTCTGAAAAGCCAAGGGGACACTTAGAAAGATGATTGTCAGAATATTGGTAGCTTTATATTTATAAAACTGTCCATTCAAAAGAGCATGCTTTGACCATAATGGTAATTATCCTAGAAAAAAGTTTCCATCAGCTCTTAGTAAGCCTTAAAGCTAGGATGGAATGCACTGTCTTTGAAGGTTTAAGGATAGGTCTGCCTTGACGTCAGGGCTTAGTAAAGATTCATTTCCTGGGATCTCTTCTGGTTCATTATTTTTGTTTCTATTTTAGTTTTCTATTTTTGGAAATAAATACTGAGGAACAGGTATATTCATATGATCATTTAACATTCTATATCAAGTACTTTTCATATTTAGAGCTCCAAATATCTACTCATAAGAGAGACCTAAAAACTTCAATTGGGAGTGAGAGTATTTGGCTGAATACTATTCCATCTTCAATACATACTTCCAATAGAATAAATAACTTTATAACCTTCACAAGTGTATGACTGGGACATTGTCTTTTCCATTGACTAGATCTCCTTCCACAATTATAATGGATAGAAGCAGAAATGTTGGTTACAGAGAAAGGCATCACAAGAGTCTGAATGTATCAGGGAATATTTCTTACCATTTTTGGCGAAACATGTTTTGTAGAAAGAACCATAGATGACATCATCATTTTTCTGGTTACCCAGACACAGAAAGCTAGTCTGATTTTCTCCTTCCTAACTGAATTCCCATATCTACTTTCAGTCACCAAAGTCCTATGGTGCTACAAATTCTTCCTCCTTAAAATCTCTTATGTCAATTCTCTTTCTTTCTATTCCCAATTTACACATTATGTCTGTCCCTCATTGGCCTTCTTACCACTAATTTCTCTCTATACAATCCTTGCAGATCAATCTTTCTAAAAGACTTCAGTAATGACAATGAGGATAAGAATATTTACACATAATCACTTTAGAGTTTGCAAAATGCTTTACATGTGATTTCATTTGGACCTCAAAATAACCTTGTGAGGGAACATCCTATTACATCTCAGGAATCTGAGACTCACAGAAATCATGTGATTTGCCTGGGGTCATACAGCCAGCAAGTATCAAAAGTAGGACTGTAATTCTTACTCTTATTCTAGTACTCTAGCCTCTATGGCATATTTCTTCAAGTTAATCCTTTATTTAAAAGCCTGAACAAATTGCTTAACCTCTGCCTGCCCCAGTTTCCTCAGCTGTAAAATGTTGATAATAATAGTACCTAGTTCCTAGGGTTGTTGTGAGGATAAAATGAGAAAATATCTGTAAAGTGCTTTGCATACCTTAAAGTGTTATATAAATGCTATTGTTATTATATTACTGTCATGAAATATTCTTCACTGCCAATAGCATGATGCTTAAATTCCTTAGCCTAAAACTCAAGGTTATCTGTTCTATGTTTCTAATATACCTTTCCAAACTCATCTTCCACTATTCTGAATAGAATTTCTCTATACCAGAACTGTCTATTGATTACTGTTAGACATATCTTACATATACTGATAGAGTCTTTGTATAAGTTTTGACCAGCTGAAACACCAGGGAGTTCCATCCATGCTTATCAAATTCCTACTTACTTTGAAGGCCTAGCTCAAGTCATGTCTGCTCTACCACACCATCCTCAACCACCCCTATTGACAATGATAACTTTTTCTGTTGTATTCTGGCAGCACTTGTCTGTCCCAATATTTTTTATACTTGTTTGTCTTAAACCATGACTATTTATGTATGGTTATACTTATGTGTATGTGAATGTAGTATAATCTTTGAGTTCCAATTAAAAGTCAGAGACAGTGTCTTTGACTTTCTGTATTCTCCATCTTGGCTAGCAGTACACTTTACTATGATAAGATAGAATTTAGAAATAACTCTGCTTTTGAATTCAAAGACTGGGGTTCAGGTTTCAGCTCTGGCTTCTGGAATGTGGCAATGAAGTAGTATTGTGGCCCAAACATTGGAAGCAGAGTTTGAACTCATGTCTTCATGTTTCTAAGTCCAATACCTTGACCACTGTACCATCAGCAACTATAACCAGACAGTAGAGATACAAGGGCAAAAATGAAATAGTCTCTCTCCTGAAGGAGTTTATAATTCACTATTATTTATTAAACATCTATTCATAAAGATGTGTTCAAATATATAAATATATATATATATGTATATACATACATACACACACACACACATACACACACACACATATATATATATATATATATATATATACATAGTGTTTTAAAGTTATAAAATCACTAGCTGTTGACCCTGGACAAGTCACTTAATCTTTATTTGCCTCAGTTTCCTTAATTGTAAAATGGAGATAATAACAACACCTACCTCACAGGGATATTGTAAAGATGAAATTAAATAAAATACATAAAATACTCTGGAAACCTTAAGATGTTATATAAATGCTAGTTATTATGTACTAGATGTTTAACACATACTTGTTGATTGAGACATTATATAATACAACTAAAATACCAGGGATCAAATGAAAATTCAACACGTTATAAATTTGTGTCATGACTATAATGTAATGACATGAAGGGTCTAAAGTATCTCTGATATTACATATAACTAGAAGTATACATATACAAAAAGCTTTTATACTCCAAAGATTTTGCTTAAATCAGTTGATCTATCAGTTGCAGAAAAGTTGGGTGAAACTTTTCCTGGTTCATGAACACCAAATTACAATGGAATTCCAATGAAGTTACATATGACATCCCACTTTAATGCACAAAGGCTCTTTAAGGTCATTATTATCAAAATGAATAGCAAATGAATTAATAGTAGCAGAGCTTTAGAAGCCTTCCTGTATTGCAGCTGGTCAGAACAGTACCCTGTTCATGGATTGGAATATATGTCTCAGACATAACCACCACAGCTGCACAGGCAGGGTAGAATCTCAAAGACCTTGTAAATTTTTGTTAAATCATTCTTCTGTCTTCCTCTTAAAAAAGTCTTTCCTCTGTTTCAATCGTTCAGTGGACATATTTGCTCATGGAAGCTTTTAAAACAATTAGAGCCTCTTAGCCACCTACATGATGGTGCTCCTTCTATACCATCACCACTTTATTGTTTTACCTACTACTAGTGCTTCTGTGAAGTAAAATATTTCCGAGGCTAATTCCAATGCATATTAGTCAGTATTGCTTTTGTCCCTAACAAAAGACAAAGAAGATAATTCATAATGCATTTGAGTAGAAATCCTACTTTTCTTAAAATTCTTCTCTTAAGTCATAACCAATTGAATAGTGTATGATTCAATAGGGACCAAATAAATTAAAATAAAATTTATCTCCAATCCCCAAAAGGTACTTATTATGGTAATAGAAAAATGAGACTATTTATATACATTTATCTGAAAAAGATAATTATAAAGCAGTAGAAAAATATATTCATAATTTGAATGTTTTGTTGCAGGTGAAGAATAACTATAACAGCTAAAATTAAATATAGTATTTTATGGTTTACAAGTAATTTTCTAAAAGCAATCATAAAAGGTATTTAGTTCAACTATTAGCATCTTTATTTTATAGATGAAGACATTGAATTTCATTGAGAGTTCCCCAGGTCACAAGGTTGGTAAGAGCCAGAGAGCCAGAATTTAGGCCCACAACCTCTGATTCAAATTTAACACTTCCTCTATTCTATCACCTTTACTTTCAGGGAAAGAAAAAAAAAAACTCCCTCTATCAAGGCAGGTTAGCACCAGCTCTGGGACCAGAAGATTTAAAAAGCAGCCTGGGGCACTGGGAAGTTAAATGATTATCAGGAGTAAGACTTAAATCTAAGTGTTCTTGATGCCAAGGCTAGTTCTCTGTTCACTCCACTCCACTGTCTCTAGGCTACTTTGACTTCTGACTTAACAAACATTTGCCAAATTATGTGTACTCTAATGAGCAAAATAACAACTCCTATTTTTCATTTTCATATTTTATATTATCATTTCCCAAGTAGCTTCTTCAGGTAGAAAGGATGTTGAGGTCACTGTTTTGTTTTTTTTGTTTTTTGGTTGTTTTTTTTTTTTTTTTTTTTTTTGCTGTCAGAATCAATTTCACACCCATATGTATTCATAGCCAAGACCAGAAGCTATGGCTACTATTTAGCAGCAAGCACTCAGCACTGTATGTCATGAAGAATAGTGTGGCTGATATACCTTTGTTTTTGAAAAAGAAATAGGCATGTGCTATTAAGGGAAAGAAAACCCTCCCATTCAGTCAACAAGCATTTATTAAGTGCTTATGGTGTGCCATACACTTTGCTAGGCACTGGGAATACAAATACAGTCTATTCAAGTGAAGATTAGATTGAGCATGATTCTCAGAGTAGAAAAAAATAATAATAGTCAGGAACTATAGAATCAGAAGCAAAATAACTTTTTTACTTATTCCTCTAACCGAGTCAGATTCAAACAGAAGTAGATCCTTATATATATTGATTTTAAAAAACCACAAGTTAACATTATTTATGTTGTATTATATTTTTATTTATTTTATTAACATTTCCCAATTAACATTTAATTTAATTGGGAGTTTTTCAGGGCACATGTTTTGCAGTCCCCTTGCCTTTTGAAACAAGTTTGACATCTGTGCTCTAACTCAGAACATTTAGTATAAGAAGCAAATTTGCTTCTTGTGTCACTTGTAAGTGAGTTAAGAGGTTGTGAGGCATGCACCCTTCTAGTCACAGGCCATCAAAAGTCAAATTGGACTTATAAAAAACAAAATTTCTCTTACATTTAACTGACTATTTTCTGCAGCATATTTGTGTCACGTTGTCTTGGCCCTTAACCATTTGAACAGGTTATTTTATAACACTTACTTTTTAATACGTTCTCCAAAAGATGCCATTTCCTCCAAGACATTTTGAACAGTAGTAATAATGTCTTGGACCATGTAGATTCTTTCAATTAAACCTTTTTTCTCAGATTCCTATAGAGAGAGAGAAAAAAAAACATTTTACACATTTATATTACTTCATACTTACGATAGAGTAAAATGAATCAGACAAGGATTTTTTTAATCTTGTTATTATTCTTTTTTAAAATTAATTTACTTATTTTTAGTTTTCAACATTCACTTCCATAAAATTTTGAGTTCCAAATTTTCTCCCCCTCCTTTCCCTTCCCTCTCAAGATGGCATGCAATCTGATATAGGTGCTACATATATATTCATATTAAACATATTTTCACATTAGTGATATTGTAAAGAAGAATTAGATCCAATGAGAGGAACCACAAGAAAGAAGAAACAAAACAAAACAAAATAAAAAGAGAGCAAATAGTATCCTTCAATGTACATTCAGACTCCATAGTTCTTTTTCTGAACTTGGTACCATTTTCCATCGTGAGTCTTTCGTAGTTCAGACAAGGATTCTTTAACAAACTATATAAATACACACACATACATATATGAATACAGGCATAATATAGGTATACATATATGTATACCTATACATATATGTAATATACTATATATATATTTTTTATGTAGCTTAGTAAAGCTGTCTCACTTTGAGATCACCTCTACATATCTATTGTCTTTTTATATTGTACCATCAAATCTCACTGCTAATCAGTAGGATTAGTTAATACGAGGTCATTCTAGTATAACAAATTTGGTCAAATATTAGGGAACTGTATAGAAGAGACTTATGAGAAATTATAGTTTATTAGATAATCTTTTATGGTCAGTAAGTTAATTCATTTAACGTTATTTAATGTCAGCGGCTACATGAGGTAAGGAGAACCTCAAACAACAACCAATTAAGACATTTCAAATAGTTTCAAAGCCAAAAATTTAAACAATGTGGGGTTTCTTCTCAGTATGTGTCATAGAGTTATAAATAAAGGCCAAAGAGATCTCAGGCCATCTAGTCTAAACTCCTTAGTTTGTGCAGAAAGACAGTGAGACCCATAAGGGATGACTATGGTCACACAGGTAACTATCAATGGCAACATTTGAACCCAGGGCCTCTGATTCCAGGGCTAGTATTCTTTCCACTGTGTCTCACTGTCTTCTGAATTTTGTGTTTAATATTAAAGTAGTTTGGGCTCCTAGATCAATTAATGTCCAGAAATATGTTAGTGGAAAATAGTTGTGGAAAACCAACAAGAAATTAAAACATTGCCAAGAATAATTCATAGTAATAGTGATTAGACTTTATGATATCTGAGCCATCCTCTAATTCAATGATTTTATTATTGACAAAAATGGATAATCCCATATAAGGAAGCTTAACAGTTGATCTCTTCTTTATAGAATCTAAAGCAATGTGGTATCTATTCCACTAATCTTCCATGTCTTTTTCAAACTGAATGGAATTTTGCTAATGGTATAACTATCGCTTTACTTAGAAAATACCTATTGCTAAATCACTAAGTGAGTTGGCTGTATTCATAAATAATAAGGGTTTTAATTAACATTTTAAAAATTAGCCAGATGATGGGGAAAGGAGAAAAAGTTCCAATATAGCAACCATTATATATAACTGGAAATAAAATGTCTTGTATTCTAATAATCATAGAATCATAAATTTAGATCTGGAAGGGACTTTACATGCCAGCTAATTCAACCTTACATTTTATGGATGAACAAATTGAGAGCCAGATAAGCAAAGTGAGTTGTTCAAAAATCACTCAAATAGTAAATGACAGAGCTGGGATTTAAACCCAGGTCCTCTAACTACAAATCCAATGTTCTTTCATTATATCATGCTGCTGTATTCTTGTCCCACAAAGCACACACATTGTAACAGGTTTATAACGAGTGTTCTTTTAACTAACTTTTGCATGTGTGTGTCATCATGGTCACCAGATGCAATGTCCACAGTACAAGAGAACACAATACTCTTTCTGAAATTTGGAACTCATACTGAAATTTGGAGGCCACAGTAGAATTGTATCAAAAGTGAATTTTGAGACCAGGATGGTATTCAGATTATTCCATTCAGATCATAGAAGAGTCAATCTCCTCAGCTTCATCCCATTTCAGGCCCAGGTGTAGTGGAGAGCTACTATATCACTCTTATGTAGCTTCTGCCAAAGGAATCTACAATTTAAGAAAAGTTTAACTTTGCTATGAGACATATTGTTAATATATATGAGATACATATTGTTTCTCTATGTCATAACTTGGATCTGTGGCAAGGGGTTTGAAGAGACAGATGACGGTTCACTTCTACCTTCCCTGGGTAAGAATATGCTGCAGTTCCCAGCAATACTACAATAACTCCAATTTTAGTTGTTTCTACTATTTTCCCATACTTTATATGAGAAGTGAAGCTCATTATTTCCTCCTTTGTACTACTCTAATGACTCTGACAATTTTATATTTTTCAATCTGGTTTTTCAATTCTTTGCTTCCCTTTCTTTTCGAACTCTCAAGTCTTTCAACATCTTATATTTGATAATTAGTTATGCTGTCTCTCTGACCTAATTCATACTCAGCAATCCAAAAACATATATTAACTGAACACAATCATGAAAACCCATCTATGTTTGCCGCATAAGGGTTCATGTGTATAAAGGGACATTTGAGAACATTTGGGAATTTGATACAAAGGGCAGACGTTGTTTCCCCTTTCTAACAGCCTACAGTTTAGGTCAAAACAATTTCTTGAGCAATGACTAAAATTTCCACCCAGTTCAATTTCATAAATTTTTCCCTTTTTAATGAAGCAATCCCCCCGCCCCCTTGCCCCACTGAAGCCAAACATCCAGTTGGCTTCTTGTTATCAAGAAGAAAATTAAGTTAGCAAACCAAAATAAGAAATTATTCTTATAAAAGTCATCTTACTTTCTAATTGACTTGACCTTTGAGCAATTCTACATTAAAGATGAGGCAAAAAAAAAAAGCCTTAACACATGAATTTGGTCTAGTCATGTTATCAGTATGCACAATAACCAAGTCTCTCACATACTTTCCCTAGAGTCAAAAAAAAAAAAAAAAAGAGAGAGAGATCACTTTCCCTACATCCTCTTCTTATAGATTGTCCAGTAAAACTAGTTTGGCACTCAAATTGGAATGAAAAATTAATTGTTGGAAGTGTTTATGTTCATATCAGTAGCAAACACATCTCCTTAAGAGGATTTTGTAGCCATTTTGAAAAATGCTGGGATAATTAATTGGGGTTAGGGCATGGAAAATGAAATATGACATACCCTTAAGCATGAGTAACTCTCAAGATATTGTCCTTAATCCTCTTTTCTTCTCACTCAAAAGAGAAACTAGGAGCAGGTAGGTGGTACGGTAGATAGAGTGCTGGGCCTGGAGTCAGGAAGACTTGATTTCCAATCTGACCTCCAAAACTTATAAGCTGTGTAACCATGAATGAATCACTTAACTCTTATTTTCCTCAATTTCTTCAAAGGTAAAATGAAGATAACATTAGCACCTATGTCCTAGGGTTCTTTTGAGCATCAAATCAGATAATTACAAAGTTTTTAGCATAGTGCCTGGCATGTAGTAAGCACTAAATAAATGTTAACTATTATTAAAAATTAGCTATCAGCTCTACAGATTTTCCAGTGGCAACCTCACCAATGGCTTCAAATATGCCATGCATATATATCCCAAATAAAACTCTATTTCCAACCTCTTGCTAGCTCTCTAGCCTCATATTTCCACTTGTCTGCTGGGTATCTCCAGTTAGATGTTTGACCTGCACTGTGGGTGGCATCTCAGAACATAACATGGATAACACATGAGTATGTCTTTTCCCTTAAACTTCCTCCTAACATCTATTTCTGCCATTCAGCAACTCTGGCTGGCAACTTCAGAATTCTCTTTGACTCTTTTCTTCACTCCACAATCCAATTAGTTGCTAAGCTTAATTGACTCTTCCTCTGAAGTCTTTTGGAATTGCAACCTCCTGTTAGTTCCCATTGCAAAAGACCTTTTTAGGTCCTTTTTTCTTTCTTTTTTTTCTCTTTTTGACTATATTACTGTAACAGTTTCTTAATTGGATTTCTTGTACCAGTCTATCCACTTAAAACCATACTTTACATTAATCTTAAAAAAAGTAACTTTTATTTTGAACTTAACAATTCTCTCTGGCTCTCCTCACAAAATTTCTATTCATAAAGTAGAACAGAAAATGAAGATATGTGAAATCATGAATCTCTATTCTGTACATTTGCTTTAATAAAAGCACATAACAGATTCAATACATTACTTTCAACTTATTAAAAATAGTATTTTTTATTATTATAGATTAAGTCCTGCTTATCTGTGTTTTCTTCTAATTTGTCATATTACTTTCAACTGTTCTGCTTCTCTGTGTTTTCTTCTGAATTTCCTTCTGTGTTTTTTCTGTTAATTTTCTGTACACTCTGTTCACTTCACTGATCATCTTTTCTTTTTTTCTTTTTCTGGCAACAGTATTGCTAGGCCCTCTATCCCCCAAGTGCCCAATCTCTGCTCATTAGGGGAAAAAAAGACAAAAAGAAAAACACAATCCTTTTGTAAGAAATAAGTATAGTAAAATGAAAAAAAAAAACCAACACAGGTTTTTCGTGTTCACAAAACAGTTTTCATTCTACATCATCTCTGTAAGGTTCCCAATGCACTATTATGATCAAGTCTATGAAAAGATTTCACTGGCTCCCTATTTTTAACTTGATCCAAGGCTTTCTACAGTGTGGCTCCAGCCAAACTTTCTAGTCCTGTCTTCTAAGGTATCCCTTCTCATTCTCTATACACCAGTCAAACTAGACTAACAACTCCATCCTCCGTTCTTACCCTGTCTTATTTCATCACTGTGTCTTTGCTCATGCCATTTCCCATGTCTGGAAATCCTCATCTGCTGAAGTGCTTCTCTTCCTTCCAGGTGCACTAAGTTTCAGCTTCTTCCATGAAAACTTCCTGACCTCCCAAATGGAAGTGAGTCCTCTAGCCTTAGATTTCTCATAATACTTAAACTGCACCTTTTTACTTTACTTTCCTTTGCACCTATTCCACTCAGGTGCCTGTCAGAGTTATTTGTGTACACGTATTTCTGAACACATGCCCCTCCACTTCTGCATCCTCAGTCTATCTTCAGTGCCTAATATAGTGCCTTGTACATATTAAATACCTAAGGAAC
Source organism: Vombatus ursinus (assembly GCF_900497805.2). Classification (NCBI taxonomy): domain Eukaryota; kingdom Metazoa; phylum Chordata; class Mammalia; order Diprotodontia; family Vombatidae; genus Vombatus; species Vombatus ursinus. Next base: position 37,438,975 of record NW_020948983.1, on the reverse strand, counting down.
ATTTACTGAATTAGATATTCCTATAGGACAAACCCCTTGTATATGCCTCTAGCTTTACCTCTGAATCAACCCCCAAATGGAAAAGGCATTGGGTTTTTTGTGGTAATCAGTGTTTTATAAGTATAACAGTTGGAGGAAATAGCCTTCTTTTCTCTCCTTAGCTCCTCTCAATACCTGAAGCCATGAAGGTTTTTTGTTTTGTTTTGCTTCAAAGAGGATTTATAACAACTTGTTGAAGTGTTTCCGAAACTTACTTGTCCTTTGAGGCCCAACTCACCTCCTCTCTTTTTGTGAAGCTGGGCTAGTAATTCCAGCCTCCATTGCTCTCTTAGTGCTCTAACATCTTTTTGCTTCTTGTGTCAGTCTAAATGCTAACTGAATGTACAAATAGCACATCATTCATGGAACAAACATTTATTCAATGTCTACTGGGGGCAGAGCTTTGTGCTAAGGGTAGAGTATATAGAAATAAGACAAAGACACAGATAAGGTGCAGCCCCTGCCTTCATGAAGTTTACAGTCTAGTTAGCATATAAATCATGGATATAGATAGTTATAATACACAGAATATAAGTATATATGTTTTATTCTCTGTCTGCATTTCATTTACTATGTTATTTTATACTATATATCATCATGAACTCTAATTATTATCCAATTGTTCCATGTAGGTTATCTTTTTTTCCCAATCTTTCAAAGGAATTATAACCCCTTTGTGGGCAGAGACTACATGTTATATTTTTATTTCCCAAAGCCTAATACAATTCTTTAATACAATTTAAACTGATTCTACCTTTTTTTTGCACTAAAATTATTTCTGACCTCTCTGCCTCCTCTCCTTTTCAAAGGACTGCATATTCTTATATATTCTATCACTTGTATATGTTTCAAGGAAACATGAATTTTAGAGACAGCATGGTGAAGTGGCAGAAACATTAGACTTGGACTCAGTAAGACCTAGCTTCAAATCCTGCCTCATTTACCAGCTGTGTAATGCTGGACAAGCCACTTAATCTCTGTAAGCCTCAGTTTCTTTCTCTGTAAAAATGGTCTTGATGACTTCTCTGTCCATTTTAACTCTATTTCTAGGATTTTGTGATCCTTTGCATTTGTGGATGAACTATGAAAACATTTACCTGCAGATATCCACTTGTATTTTCACCTCTTGGTACAAAGAATGGTAGTGATATGGAATGGGCATGGCTTGGCAAGTGAAAAAGTAGACAAAGACAAAAATTATATAGGAATCTACAATTTTATGATTTACATACTGAATAAGACATCAGTACCAGCATCCAACAGAGTACAGAGACTCACTTATTCCAGAGTAAATACCCTTATCTAACTTATAGAAAACTGGAGATAACATAATTTTCAGAAAAATGATCTTCCAGGACAAGTCTACTCATGCTGCCCTGAGCTGTAAGAAAGATCATCTGGCAGTTCTATCTATATCATGCTGGCTTTATTTACACATTTCAAATTGAACTACGAAATGTGGTGATAACACAGTTTAGCAAAGACAACGTTACATCTGCTGCAGCTACTAAGCCTCCAAGAAAAGTAACACTGATTCATTCAGAAAGACATAATAGCAATCACAGATGCTTACTTCTTTTTTATACCTAGCACCAAAAACTAGAGTTGATATTTTCAATATGTAACATAGAATATGCAAGGAAAGGAGAGAAATACAATGACATGAGCAAGTAGATAAACTAGATCATATGAGCTAAGGAATATCTAATCATGTTAAATTCCTATATTTTAGAAAAAAACAGAATAAATATCACCATATAATTTTCAGAAGCTTTAAAATAACAGTATGTACAAATCTAGTAGTTTTAAAAAGTTATGTAAGGGTGGAAGTTACCAAGTAATCAAACATATGTCATATTTCAGGTGAAATAAAAGGGTGGAATTTTGAGTTTTAGAATTCATATATAATTATTTTCTATCTATTTCATCATGGATTGTCAAGAAAAATTGGGCTCCTATGGTCCTAGGAAATGTGATAAACGGTGCATACATGGCATAAACACTTAACTTCTTACATTAAGATGCCTGTGTTTCCTTTTCCATTGGTCCTTGGGAAAATATAAACTGAAACCAAGGTCTTTTCAAGATGTTTTATCATCACTTGGCTGCTTTGGTGACTTTAAGATAATAATTGTATGATTCATTAAAAATAGATTGAGACTTCGAAGATTTAAAATGTATGTTCTGGAGTGTTTAGGTAGATTAATAATGAATATTCTGCCTGTTTCTGAATAATAACTTATTCTTTTTTCCACCAGTCCCAAACCCCAATTGCCACAACTGATTTTTTTTAATAAGGAGTCCAATCTTTCTTCAAGGCCTTTTCTCTTCCTAATTTCTCAGATGATTACAGCACTGTAGGTGAAATAAACTAGTCTTGAGCCTCTGGGAGAGAATTAACACCATCAAAATGAATTTACAACTGAGAATTAATTATACAATCAGTATGTTACTTTAAATCTTTCCTGCATGGTCTGATTTAAGAAAAAAAAACTTCATTTCTCCATTAATTGCCTGAGTAAAAACAGGGACACATTGCTGAAGATTAACTATGCCAGGGAAAAATATATTTTACATGTTTAAAAATTAAGTAGTGTTTGTCAAAATAATGCACATCAACTTTGTCAAAAAATAGATTCAAATCCCTACCTTCAAGTTCTTTGTTAAGTATGTTATTCTAAGTATAAATCAGACTAAAAAAATACCTAGTTTTGCCAAAAGAATGTAACACTTCTCTTAGCCTGACATGACTGAATATTGATAATCTGAAGAATTATAAAATTTAAGGATAAATTTTAAAGAGATGTTCAGCATGAAAAAAATCATTACCTGTCTTTTTAAAAAATCACCAAGAGTATGAGCTGATTTTTCTTTATAAGCAACAGAAATTGTTTTGAGGATTTCTATCTGAATGTACTGGGAATTGCCTTTATGAGTCCCTTCCTATGAGAAAGCTTACACTTTAAAAAAAAAATCAAACCACTTTGTATGTTATTAGAATGGGGGCAGGGGAGATGTTCTAAATTCTAATAGAACACTTCCTACTCAAGTAGTATCTATTACACTCAATGTTAGGGAAATGAACACAACTGAGAATTTTGACTTTGAATCAATATCAGTTCTAAGTGGTTTTATGTTGTTCTAATTTCCTGTACATTACACAAAGCACTCACACACTGCACATGTAACTTTCACACAATTGGTATTCATCAACACATTTTTTGGCACGCAACAGGAAACTCATCTGGTATCAAGCCAGAGGGCTCAAGCAGTAAAAGTAATGAAGAATGAAAAATGGAAAAATAATGATAATTCATGAATGAAAAACCTGAGACAGTTTAGAAAAAAATCTTCTTTGGAACTTTTGCTAGCCTTCGGGCAAGTTTAAATTTTCATGAAAAGCTGATATGAGGCAGATAACCCAGAATGATACTGTCGTTGCAAGCTAAACAGGGCTAATGTTTCCATAGAATTTTTCCAGCAGTAAACATAAAAAGGAGTTTCTGTTTTGAAAGAGAACCTTAGGGTCTGAGATTCTGTTGTGTTTTGGGTCCTTTAGGTATGTGATGTAACAGACAATACAAATCACTAACTACGCTATATTTTCCTTAGAACCTTAATTTATTAAATCTGTTCTTAAAATATGCCTATTGAATTTAAAAGATTACTTTTCAATTGAGGACTTCAAAGCTTATTGGGGGTTGTTGTTGTTGATAGAAGGTGAGCAAAAACTGCTACTTCAAATTTTGTATAACAAAATGGCACATTAGGAAAATTAGACCTCGGTTCCTATATCATGCAGGGGTGATAGAAATTCATTAATAAAAATTTCATATATTGTCATGGCTAACTTAGTAGAGAATAGATAACAGATAATAAATAATAGCTGCCATTCTAACAGATACATGAAGAAAATACAGAGAGGAACAGGTGACTTTAAAAATCAGACTACTCATAAGACTATTCAATGTTGGAGTGGGAAGGAACTTTAGAGAGTATCTAGTTCAAGGCCTGAATTTCACAGATTAGGAAACTAGGCCTAGTTAAGTGGCAGGATTAGTACTAAAATCCAAGGCAGTACTCCCAAAGAGTAGGGTTCTTTCTGCTATGAATGTAACACTGAATTTCCTTGATTACATTTTGAATGGAGAATTATCCTTGGTTGACAGGAGGATATAATACTCATTTAAAAGTCCTCTACACAAAAGCCAAATTACAGTACCGTGAAGTGCACTCTTTCCTCTTCAGCACAAGAAGTGTCAAATGTGAGTTGGGCTACCTGAAAACAGTATAAAGGACTCACTAAAACATTTGGAATATCCCTGAACCAGAAAGTAACCAAACTTCCTGGAGCAATTGGCTTGATTTCAAAGCAGGTTTAAATATGTCTTGTATAAGTCCTACAAATTTTCCAATGTGACCTTTATTGGTTATAAAAGCCAAAATTCTGCTTTGAAAATTTATGAGAAAAAGGGTTGTGTTTTTTAAAAAGAAAATTTGAGGAAGTTGATGTCTCAATGAAATGCCTACAGAAAATGGAGAAAGCAATCCCTTCTCATTCACAACATGAATAAACTGATAATTAAGAATTGGCTCTGATCCACTTTACTATTAAAGTCTTGAAACTATGATGGCATGGTAAAAATGTTAGCAATTAAATCAATTCATAGCCAAAATCATATTAAATCAAATTAAAAGGAGTTAAATCAAAATGACCATTTACTTTATTACTTTGACAATAATTCATAATCAGGCTGCTACAAAATGTCATGTAGATGGGTTTTTTCTTACCCTTTGTATATCTCCCACATACATACATGAGCAAACAACTAATCATACAAAATTAATTTCTGAATCAAGTTCTTTCCTTTTAATTTCTAGCTTAGGAAGTAACACTTCACAATCTTCAAGTACTGTTTAACATACAGTACTACTCCCTTCCAGCTGGTCATAAAAAGTACATTACTAATAAAAAAAAATGGCTCTGAGTTGAGCATTTTCCAAGGAAGGGATAAAAAGAAATTTAGCCAACCATCCTCTCTCTATCAGTTTGGGAGAAAAAAAAAGTTTCCTCCAAGGACAACGGTCTTTCCTGATAACAATCCTATGGACCATCTCCTTTCTCCTTGGTAAAAATGCTGCAAGATAAGTCATTCTACCTACCTAATCCAAAGTGTCATCAACCTGAATTCTCAGAAAGGACCATTTCCAGCACATATGTGTATCTCTCTCCAAAAATGCTATGCATCAGGGGCAGCTAGGTGGTGCAGTGGATAGATCACTGGCCCTGAAGTCAGGAGGACCTGAGTTCAAATCTGGCCTCAGACCAAACACTTGACACTTACTAGCTGTGTGACCCTGGGCAAGTCACTTAACCCCAACTGCCTTTAAACCAACAAACAAAAATGCTATGCATCTATTAATGCTAGGAGAATCCATGAGTTTGGAGAAGGCAATCCAATTTAAACACTAAAAAAAACCCTGATTTCAAAGGTACATAAATGTTAATGATGATGACCTGATTGGTCAAAAGATGAGATAACTAATATTTATATGTATTTTTCATTACAAAATAGTTCTCAATCAATAAACATTTATTACATACACTTCTAATCTCTTAGAGCAAAGGAGGTGTATCTTCTTCTCTCCATAATTTATATTTAGGCAGTAGTCCTTTAGGAGAACATGTAATGGAAAAGCTTAGTCCTCTCAACAAGATGTAGAAGACCTGGAATCTGCGACTGTGACTTTTGGCAGTCAGATTTTTTTAGAATACCAGGTAGGCAAGGTGTTTTTAACCTTCCTCTATCCAACCCCCACCCCAAAGAGCAGTAAAAAAGTTCTTTTAGCTTAATTTTTCTCCTTGTGCCCTTATTATTCCTCCCTCCTGATGTTAATGGTAAATGCTGAAAATCTTCTATGTAAGTGATTGTTGGGCTGGAAAAAGAGAGAAACTCTAATGCAATTATTTATACCTTCAGGAATGAAAACAAGATATTATTGTCTTGAGTGACCTTTCCTAAGTATGGGGATACAGCATTTTACACAATAAATTCTTGGTTCATGTTTCAATTACTGACCTTTACTGTGTAGAAAATTAATGCAATTTTCATTGTAATCCATCCGTACAAATAAGGCTCATACGGAAGGATTCCACATGCTAAATCTAACACAAATAGAAAATGTCATCTCTTTGCTACCAGATGAACCTTGCCATTATCTGTTCTGCCGGGTCCTCCTGAATTCTACTTGCAACAAGCAATTTCTTATACGTACCATTAGTTACAAGAGAGAATGGGCATCCTATTTTTGAAGTTTAGTTTTTAAAATTCACTTCAGAGAATCATCTACATTGAAAAGCCTTAGAGAACTGATGAAGAAAGGAAGTCAACTACCTAAGCCAAATTTTGGTTCCTAATATAAGTTATGTTCAGATAACCTAAGCAATGAAAAGAACAAGAAGTTTCTATGATGTAATGTTACAACCATTTCTATTCCAGAAGTTAAAACAAGGAAGTTAGGCCCCAATACTGACATGCTATAGTTTGGACAGCCAGAATCTCTGCATGTATTTGTCTATTGAGGAGACTGCCAAGAATGCTAAGAGTTTAATAGGGAGGAGAGCTGACAGTTAAGGGTTGTCATTTTCAAGGTTGATAGTTTAGGTAGAAAAGAGTTCTTTTGCTCTTCTGTTTTTGAACTAAATGTCTGTATATTTAGAATTTGTAAACAGTTCATCTCTTAGAGGGTGGGTTACAATTCCCAGAAGCAGTGTCTGTTATGTCTAACATACAACAAAATCCAGAAAAGTTGTGAGTAAGTATCTTGATGTAGAACATTAATGATGGCAAACAGAAGTGTGTGCATCACATCATGAACTTTGTATACTATATAGATCTTAGTCTTAGCAATTACTATGATAAGGTTGGGGGTTTGGGAGAGAGTAAAAGTCATGACATGCACATAGATGTGTGTACAAACACATACTCATTGTCATAAGAATTTCAAAGTTTCAAATTTTCATTCATTTCAAAGTCAATGTTATAGTTTGTCTTTTTAAGGAGTGAGGAAATGCACATTGGTAGAAATGTAAAGCTGCTTTTTTTAAGGCTATCAAACCTCTTGGTAATAATGGAGGAGGGAGGGAGAATATGAGGATGGAGTATTTAAGAATATCTATTTCAGGTTCATGGAATTGTATGAGAAAATATATCTTAGAGTAAAATTTTTGTATTTGAGGTAAATGTTTTGCTAACATATTTTCCAAATATGCTAATGGCTGATATAAAAAAGACCCTTATTCCTCAAATAAAGGCCAAGCCAAAGATTGCACTTAAATAAGATTATTAGAGAGGTATCATGTCATAGGGGAAAGAGTACTGGTATTGGTGTCAGGAGACCTGGGTTCAAAACCTACCTGAGATACTTATTGACTGCAAATACAAGAACCAAATACAACCTCTCAGCACCTCGTTTTCTGTTTACCATAGAAAAGCTGGTTATGGACTTGAGAGTAGGAATTTATAGTATTTTAATTGTAATTAGGATATAATTAGGGTATAAAGTTTTATACAACTCATTTCTTTATAACAGTGCATCTCATGCTATTTATTAACCTTCAATGGTCAACAGCTTGATTACTTTTTATTTATTTATTTATTTACGTTTGTTTGTTTGCTATTTTTCTGACAAGATGATTGTCTCTTCCTCTCAGGGAGTGTTTAACACCAGGGAACTAACTTGGATCTTAAACAGTTTTCTTATTGTGGTTGTGACACTGAGGTGTTAACCATGAGCTCTATCTATGGTCCTGGCAATCTAGAAATCAAAATGGTCCTAAATAATAGAATACTGCTTTTCATTTTGAAACTTTATCATATAATGAAATTTGTTTCAATTTAATAAATATAAAATAGCAGAAATATAATTTATATAAGAAATATAAGAAAACAAGTTGAATTGATATAATAAATGCAAAATAATATAAAAATAAAATAAAAATTGAGTACCTACTATGTGTATCGATAGAAAAAAAGTTTAGATAAGATGACCTTCTTGACCTTATTGAGCTTTTAGTCTGACACAGTCATAGCCTTTGACTTGAAGGTTAATTCTGGGCATTGTCCTCCTCATTGCTGAACTTTAACCATTTTTTTGCCCTAAACTCTGAAGCCTTGCTCTTCTATTATGCTCCTTCTTCTCCCTAATTTAGTCATCAAGTCTCTTAGGTTTTATCTACCGTAGTTTCAAATCTCTACATGTTTCCAGGAAGAAGAGAAGTATATTAAGCAAATGATGTCTAATTTGGCATTTCACTTTCTTCATTTTATTCCATAAGGTTTAGCATGAAAGTCTAATGACAATAAAGTAGCAGGTTCAAAAGTATCTCCCTTGAGAGAAAAATGGGCAGACGTACTTGGATCTCCAGATGAAAATGGTGCCAGCAACAGCTGGGAAAGTGACAGACTCACACATTTGGTGACCAGACCAACAGAGTGAAAATATCATTCCAAAGTAAGAGCCACTATACTTTAATTATTTTTGTTATGACATAGTGTCTTTTCTCCAAAAAATAAAAGGCACATCTCAGGTTGCTTCACTTAAAATCTTAAAATGCTTCGTATGTTTGTGTATACATATATATATATAGACAGATAGATATATCCTTTTATATTATTTTGCTATTTCATTATGTTTTGCCTCTCTCACTTTTGTCTTTAGAAATAACCACAGACTAGACATTACTGTGATCTCCAAATTAGCTTCCTCATAGATATCTGACTTTAGACCAGGCCTGTACAACTTGCTGCCCACGAGCCGCTTTATGGCCCTCGGGCCTCTTGCAACACACCAGAGGATTTGGGGCAGCCCTGAAAAATGTTGGGGAAAACATCCTTCATACATAGAGGAAATCCTTCGGCATGCTGCAAAGTAAGCGGCTTGCTGCCCCAAGTTGTGCGGCCTGCTTTAGATCCACTCACCTTATCATCTTCATCATCGTCTTCTTCTATGTCTGTGTTTTCCTGGAAGAAAAACATAATTCATTATTAAGCATATCCTACTGACAATTACATTCAAAACACACATTAAAATATTTCATATGTGTTTATAAAGATCTCTTAAAATTTAAGTACTATTCATTATCTTATATTTCAAGAAATTGTAAACATTATGTTACCTCCTCTTATCCCCTTTACTCAGTAAACTCTGAGGGAATCTCTATTGCCTCAGATCCAATATATTTTCCTCAGTAAGGCATTTATGGTTTTTCACAACTTGATCCTTTCCTATCTTTTAAAGTTCTTTTTCTCATTACTTCTTCCCACACAATATATACACTAGCTACAATGGCCTACTTGGTGTTCTTCACATATAATGTTCTACCAGCATCCTACCTTTGCATTGACTGTCCTCCATGCCAGGAATATTTTCTTTCTTTACTTCTACCTCTTGGAATGGGTGGTTACATTCAAAACTCAACTCATATGCCACTTTCTACATGAAATTTCTCCTGGTCTCCCCAGTTGTTTTTGCCCTTCCATCCAAAATTAACTTGTAGTCATTTTATTTATTCATTTTACAGCTATATTCTAATAAACATTAGAATATATATTATATACATATAACATATATCATATAGTTATATTCAAATGTATTCATTTTACATATATTCTGTAAATACTTAAATAGGTACATTTTGTCATCTTATTAGGAAGTAATCTTGAGGAAGAAGTCAGTTTCACAATTATCTTTGTATTCCCAACAGTTAGCATTGTAACTGACACACAGTAGGTACTTAATTATTTCACAATCTACATAAAATTTTTAAGTATAAATATAGCTGTTAGAATGGTACCCATAGTTTGAAGGCAATGGTCTTTTAAATTCATTGCCAAGGTCTACTGTCTGTAAACCATTTTGTTCTTATTCTGACAAATGAACCAGTTGGCATATTAAGGCTGAGGACTCCATACTTAGTTTATTCCAAGCTCATTACTACAATGAGTGCTTTCCCTTTCATACACTGCTGAAAGATTAGATGGTAGAAAATACAGCAGTATGAATATAATCAATCTTAAGAATAAGATACAGATTTCTCTATGGCATTATAATTTTGCTTTGGTTTCTGTGGTGACAGGTGATTGGATTAAAAGATAAGGCAATGATCTGAACTTGAGGGCACTTGGCTCTCATTCAGGTGGTGCTAGAACAGCTGCCTGACAAAAAGGTCTGTTCAGTTTAGTTTTTAAAAATTTATCTATTCAATAGACAGGTTTAAACCATATCACTAAAAGTACAGAAAGCTTATACACATCTATGTGTAATTAGTTCTTAACACCTGATAGCTGTTTGAAAGAGATGCTGGATACTAAAAATCGGGGTTTGTTTTAAGCGCTAAAATCTTCCTTATGCTTCCTAGTTAGCAGCACAAGACAGAATCAATTTCTCTCTGTGCTCCATGAAAAGAGTTTTAGAACAGTAAGATTAAAGGGGTGACTCCTTAAATTTACTGGAGTGGACTTTACTGATCATATAATACCAACTAACATTGGCTAGAATTTGGTACCAAAGACTTGATTATCCTTGAATTTCACATGCTTCCATCCTGACTGACTTCACAGAATATGATGAGTATTCACTAGCAGCCTGTATGACACTCAGAGATCTTCAGATGAAAGGAAATAAAGTGCTCAGCATTGTCAGCAGGCAGTATTTCATGAAAGCAAATGAGGTCTTTAAAATAATAAAAACCTCATCTCTGACCAGGGATTGGGAAAAGCTTGGCTTAAATGATTCATATTGCCCTCAAAACTTAGAAGTACATATTTTACCAGTTAAGCTTTAAAAATGTGAAAAGTTATTATGCCACTAACTACTGGATCTCAAGCTCACCTTAGCAAAAAATGCCAAATCTAGAATTTGGCGAGCCTTAAGTCCCGGCTATTTTTCAAGATAGAAGTAATTTTCTTACTCTTTAAAAGACTATTTATTTAGTACATTTTACCAAAGAAAGTTTTACTTCCAATATTTAACAATAGAAAAAAAAGGCTACTCTATTCAAAGGCAAAGAGATTTAGTGGATAGAGGAAGACCTGGGTTCATGTCTTATGTCATGCTTAATTAGCAATGTGACTATGGGCAAGTTACAGAACTATAAATTTTGGAAGGGACCCTAAAAGTTATCTAATTCATTTACCCCTCTTACAGATGAAGAAAAAGAGGGCAAAAAGAAGTGAAATGACTTCCCCAAGAGCACATAGGTAGTGAGATACAGAGATAGAACTGGAATACAAGTCCTCTGACTATAAATTTCACAATACTTCAATGCATCATTATCCATGACTGAATTATAGAACAATTGTTCCTCCACATCAATGGAGAAAAAGGGACTTATTTGTCCTTGAGCTTGGTTTCCATCCCCAGTTCACCCGTGTTAGGAGAGAGAATACATTATTAATGAACTGCCACTGATGCTACCCTCCTACTTCAAAAGCCGTCAAAAGGTAGGGGGTAACAATCAATTGATGCTCCTTTTAATCTATGGATCAGAAACTTCCCCTCATGTTCCCCTAAGTCTTGTCCTCTAGAGTAATCATCTTAGATAACTCTCCTTGAACCTATTTACTGCTAATCTAATGGCCTTTGCCCTTGTCCTCCTTGATTTTTTAATGACTTCTTAGACTATCCATCATCTCATCTTCCGGATGTTCATGTCTTCCTTGGATTCCAAGGCATTGTTCTCTCTTGGTTATCTTCCTGCCTCAGTGGCTGCACCTTCTCAGTCTCCTTTGTTGGGTAGTCATCCACCCCACCACCCTTCATACACATATACACACCAAGTGTATTTGTCCCTCAAGTCTCTGTCCTCAGCTCTTCTCTTTAGATGGTCTTCTTTGGTCATCGCATCAGTTCCTGGGAGTTCAATGGTCACTTCTATGTAGATGACTTTAAAATCTATATGATTAGCTCTAATTTCTCATCTTAACTCTAGTTTTGCACTTTCAACTACCTGCTGAACATCTCTGTGAGCAGCTTAAATTCAACACATTCAAAATGGAATTCATTATTTTCTTTTTTAAACCTGCTTTACTCTCCTGGTCCCTAGGGTCACAAATTCAGAATCTTGTTGAATTCCTCCCTTCTCACCCCTCATATTGAATCTGTTGCCAACTCCTATTCTTTCCATTGTGCTTCCACAAAATATATCATTTTTGTCCTCTTCTCTCCTTCCTTGGAATCATAATAAGAACTTATCTGTGTAAAATATGTATAATTCACAGAGTTCACAGTTATGTAAGGCGTACAGTACAAATATTCTCCCCATTTTATAGATAAGGAAACTGAAACTCAGACAGTTTAGGGGACTTGTCCTCAGCTAGTCAATGGTGGATTTGGGAATCAAATTCTGGTCTCCTGACTCAAGATACTTTCCACTATACCACATTGTCTCTTATTTAGTCAATTTATTCCATCCCCAGGGATATCATTCTTAATATAAATCTCATACTAATAAAATAGCATGAAGATTAGTCACAAAGACAAGTCTATCCAATCTCTTGTACAGGACCTAGATTTAATCATACAAAGGATATTATCAACCCACACCCTTCTAATGAAGTCAGATTTTGGTAACTTGCTTAGAAAGAGGATTGAAGTGAGTTGTATATATGTTCTTTCCACATATATAACATTACAATGGCTTCTAGAGTGTAAAAGATATATACCTGAAGGCTAAGACATTGACATGCCTTAGGGGAAAGAGGCTCTGCTACATACAAATAAAAAGATAGCCTCAGTGAAACTAACAGGCAATATTGTTAAATGTGTCTAAAATAAAACAAATTTGGATTATGTTTTTAAACCAACAAATTATTCTTTGCTCAAATGTCAAAGCTGATGGGGAGCTTGGCTTACCTGGCTTTCTTGGACACTGCTGACCTTTCCTTTCATGGGTCTGATGAAATTATAAACAAACAGCAACAATAAACCCAGGGGGATCATGTACAGGTCAAAATTCCAGACAGTGACCAGAAATACCTGAGGGGGAAAAGTGAGACAACATGAGAAAACAGTAGGAAGAGAACTGGGATCTATCATGATGTCATTGAATACCAAGTTGCTTTTTTTTCAAAATTTAGTCTAAAACCATCACTATTAAAAAATAATAAGAAGGTTCTATAATATGCAATAAAAAACAAAAAGGCAGATGAAAAGAGCTTTTGACCCACCAGGAAGTGGACAAGTTAGAAGAATAAACAGGATAATCAGGATATCAGTCAGTTTTAGAAGTCCCATCCACTAAACTACCCTTGAGCTTTTAGAGTAGCTGTTTTTTTGTTTTATTTTGTTTCTTTTCTCTCTTCTTTCCCTCCCTTCCTCTCCTCTTCCTTCCTTCCCTTTCTTTTCTTGTTTGCTTGCTTCATGAGGTCGTCTGATTAGCTAATAGCATTGTCAATCAGGAAAATGGAGTGATAAGAAACCAAAACAGAAATTATTCTTTGGTGGATATTCCCAGATACAGTAGACTGTATCATTACTATCATACAATCATCATGTACTTTGCAAAGCTTGAGATGATGTTTGAGTGTAGTGACTCTTGACTATACTCATAACATCTTAATATCAATTATTTTTATCTATTGAATTAGATCACACTGTCATTTCCATCCTCTTTACCCTAGTCCTGAAATACACACACACACACACAAGCACATATATCCATATATACATCCACATATACACATACTTATTCCCAGGAGCTGATATGGTAATAAGAAGAAAACAAAACATTCATCACCTTTGACCCTAACCCTTTGAAAATTGCCTCTGTGAACTTAATTGGTTTAGTCCTTAAATGACAATTACAAGAATAGACAAATTGGCTTTGATGTGATGGCAGTGTGATAATGAACAGAGAGCAGCCCTGGAGGCAGGAAGACCCGAGTGCAAGTTTTGCCTCTTCAGTGCTGGTCCAAGCTCAAGTCACCTAATCTTTCAGTGCCCCCAGGCAACTCTTTTAAACAATAAATGGCAGAGTAGATGTCAATATGCATAGATTAAGGGAGTTTCCCCTTTGGCAGTTCTCTGCATCTGTGAAATCATAGGTTCAGTCCACAAAAGGAAAAAAAAGGTCCACACTTTGAGTAGTTTCTTTTCCTTTAGATACTTTGAGAATTGCTCCCTCAACGTCCTCAATATCATGTAAACTCAAATACTGACCTCTTCTGCGTATATTTCATGTCATTAAGCTGATTTTCCTATCATTTCTTTTTTTCTTTCATTCTTGCATTTCTACTTCCTATGGGACTGCTGTCTAGAGTCTATTGATGGGGAAAAGGGTTCATTCAAAAACTCTCCACAGGTCTTTCCCATATTTCGTCTTTTTGTTGTCCGGGTTTCCTTCCTTAAATCCCTTAAGATGGTTTAGATTAGTTGTGTATCTTACCAAGTTTTTGTTAAATTGATTTTGCCCTCCAAACTGCTTATTGCTGGTTTTTAAATCAATATTGCATTTCATGTCCTACCACCTTTCTCCACAAGATTTTACAAAATTAATTCATATTATAAACCAGTGAGTGCCTTTGCTGCTGCATTCCTCCTTTAGTCATTTAAGGCAAATGTTTGCAGCTTTTTTGGACACCTTATTCTGGTAACTGTTATAAGGCAGGGATAGAGATTCCTATGATTTTATTGGCATAAGCAAGTCTCACAGAAAACATCCTTCACCATTGTGGGTCAGCATCTTCTCTGTGACTTAAAAGATTAAAGGGTTGCCTAGAGCATTAAGAGGTTAAGTGTTCACTCCAGAGTCACAAAACCAGTATGTAGGGGCAGAACTTGAACCCAGGTCTGTCTGGCCCCAAGGCCAACTCTCTATTTAGTAAGGCAAGCTTCTTTTGGGCAATTGATATACATCTGTTAAACTTTTTAAGGAAAGGTTATCATCAGTTTTGGTGTCCTTATCCTTTTCCTTTATCCTTTATCCTTTTCCATTATTAATAACTTTCCATTATTAATAACTTCTTTAAATCAGTTGGTTTAATGATAGAGGAAATTGTCCAGTTCTTTCCCTTTGGCTCAATGCTTCAGAGCCTTGCATAGGCCTGAAGACTTCACTGGTGTAGATGTCATTTTTGCTTTTCCTGATCCAACGATTTCTATGATGATGGCAGTTGTGCTTCCAATTCTAGATGGCTGAGTTTCTAAATCTCCCAAAGATATTTTTTCCACTCTGTATCCCACCATCTCTTCACTGAGATCATTAGCATCATTCCTTTGCTTTATTCCTCATTTTGGCCTTGGCTTCACACTCCTGAATTGCTCAAACTGCTTGTCTTCTCATGAGGGCCCATTTCTGTGAAGGTCTGGATCAGTCCCAAGTTATCATTTTCTCAGTAAGCCAAGACAACAATTTCATTACAGGTAAAATTTAGGTTAATGTAGTACTCAGGCATCTCATTCTCTCTTCAGTCTTGGCATATTCAGGGATCACACTGATTAAAAAAAATAAAGAACCACACAGCCCCCAGGTCCTACAAGATATCACTATTTTGGGAGGTAGTCAGAAGAATGCACAACTTTTCCATGGGTCAGCAGACATACCATATATTTTCTCTCAATTAATATTTCTAGTATTCATAAACTTGGGGAAAGCTGCTACCAATTTCTCAATTTAATTAATTCAACTAAATTAAGTACATTTTCACTTTCATCTTCTTTCTTCTAACTTTATATCAATTCTGATGCTTGCTCTAACAAGATAACTGACTATATCTGATCCAGCAATGACAACCCAGTAAATAACCAGTTTTACTCCTATGAGTTAAAATGTTACCAATTTCATGTGTGTGTATGTGTGTGTATATGTGTGTGTGTGTGAGAGAGAGAGACAGAGACAGAGAGACAGAGTTAGAGCTTTTGGTACTTTCTATGGCCAATGTCTTCTGACTCTTTAAGAAGAGGCTTCTCTGTTCTTTAACATTCTCTGGTCTATTTTCTTTCCTACTTCTGAATCACATTTTCCAAAAATGGTTTTCCCCATCCTCACCAATGCTCACCTTTAAAACAAAATTACTGAATGTTATTCCATCTCCAGACTCTGCTTTTTTTATTGGCTGTTCCCCTTTCTTGGAATTCTCTCTCTTCTCACCTCTGTCTTCTGAGTTCTCTGGCTTCCTTCAAGACTCACCTCAAATTCTTCATTATACGATAGGCCTTTCCTAGTCTCTGCTATCCTCAACTCCTCACCTTTCTTTGTCTCTCCAGTAGTTATGGCCTGGAACCTTATAAGCACTTGATAAATATTTGACTGACCTATTATATATTCACTTAAATTTGGATTTTGTTGACTTCATAGAATTTCTCTACTTGCTCACTTTTTGTAAAAAAAAAAAGTCTGAACATTTCACGCTTTCATGGTGGTCATTTTGTATATAATGAACAGAGGACAATAAGATAAGCAAATATCTCATAAAATACTTATTTCCCTTGGATGAAGAATGAAACCATCTACTTGATTTGCCTCTCTAATGAGAACCATGAGCCAAGATTCTACTTATTGGCAACTTACTTCGATCTTCTGGTTTCATGGTGAAAATGTTGAGATTCACATTAATGGGCAATTTTTAGTTACTGGTAAAGGTTTTCCTAAGTTTGAGTACCACATCCAACATTTATTAATGGTCTAAAAATATGATATTTAGCACCCTCTGACTCCTCTTCTTCTACTTCAATTGTTATTGCTACAGAATCAGAAGGGAGGCACATATAACTTAGGGCTATTTTATATTTTGAGCTGCCAGATAATTCAAGACCAAGTGGCCAACTTAATAGTGACCTACATCTGCAAATTTGGTTAGACTGGTCCTTGGAAAGTCTATTGCCAAGATCAAGCTGAAAATACTTCTGGCATGATGCAACTTCCCAAAGCTTGTTCTTAAGTAACTCAGCCTTTGAGAACTAAGGAGCATTATCATGCCAAGGACAGAGATTGGAGTGACAGTTTTAAATGGACAAATGAGGAATGAAAATGCTAAATATTCTAATTTATTTTTTACCACTGAAATACAGTGAAAATGTTAATTAAAAACTAAATTTAAAGATATATTTAAAGTGATGATTTGGTGGGTAGTTTGATTAATATAATAAGCATTATTGACAATCAATTGGATGATCATTAAACTTCCATTTCACTTTGTCAAAAATGTATTGAAGTAGACTTCTAAGAAGACATATAAATAGTAGGTATTTAATATGAATGTAAAATGTTCACATATGGTAATAGGATATATGAAGCTTAATCTAGGGAAAAATCTGCTTTCTAAAATATGAGTTATCTGTACCCCTACCCCAAAGTAAAAACTGAATCTAAAGAAGGAAAATAAATGAGAAATGGTTTATATTATAAATAATATTTAATACTTAAAGTAAAAAGTAAAGGCTGAACAGACATTTTGGAGGAAAACCAGATAGAATAAAACCCCCAGAGCTCAGACCTGACTAGACTTCTGTTCTAGCACTGAAAAGAACACTAACATCCCAGCCAGCACTGGTGACCGGTCAAGTTGATTTCATCTGATTAATGCAATGCTATTTCAAAAAGCCTAATGACTTCAAGCAAATGCTATTGACGACTGGAAGTTGTTTCATCTGAAAAAATACTGAGGAGGGGGTCTAACTATTTCTGTTGAGTTCCACTGGAACCATCCTGTTGACAGAAATGTAAAAGATGAGAGAAGACAGTCTCAACTTAAATCACATACACCCTTCAAGAATATTGTTTGAATGAGGCAGCCCTCTTGTTCAATTGTACATCACAACTAGAAATTCAATATTATTCATTATTATAATAGTTATAAGGTATCTATTAGTTGACATTCCATACACTCTTTTTAGATGTTTGAAGTTTAGGCAATGCAAGTGGATACTGAATTTATTATAGCTTAGAATGTATTCCAAAATGAAAAATCCCAGTTCAGTTCCAAAAACCCCAAGGCAAAAGAAACAAACGCTATTCTAATCACATTAAACGCTCTTCTGTTACCACAACAAATGAAATGGTTTTTTCCTAGTGGAAATTATAAAAATATCCTTTCTCAAGAAATTTTAGTTACTTCTAATGACTCTTCCTCAGTCTTATATATTTTTATATCAAGGATTGGTAATACATCAAATCACTGTAAGGATTAGTAGTAATCCATAAGAAACACAAAAAACATTCAAAAAGGAATATCAAAGAAAGTTAATTGAGGATACTCTCTGACCCCAAAATGCAGCACTGACAAATATTTTAAGACATTTATAGAATATATGGCACTGATTTGGGTGGCAAGGCTTTTATAAAGTTCAACTTGGTGTGCTTCCTAGCTTTGACAAATCTAAAGCACAATAAATGAAGGTACTGACAAATACAATTTAGATCTTACTTTATGTATACAAAATGCATATGCTTTATGTTATACTTAAATATTCTTTTTATGTATAGTTACATAAAAATATGTGTGTATATAATATATATATATATATGCTTATTGACTACCTGACTGAAAAATAAAATTAATAGCTCAATTATGCTGAATTAGGTCTTGTGATTGATCAGTAAACAGCACAACAAGGTGTGCTGTAGACTAGATGTATATATAGTATACACACACACACACACACACATTGTTTAGTCTTTTCAGTTGTGTCCAACTCTTCATGACCCCATTTGGTGTTTTCTTGGCAAAGATACTGGGGTGGTTTGCCCTTTCCTTCTCTAGCTCATTTTAGAGATGAGGAAACTGAAGCAAACACAGGGTTAAGTGACTTGCCCAGGATCACACACCTAGTGAGTGTCCAAGGCCAGATTTGAACTTAGGGAGATGAATCTTCCTGACTCCAGGCTCAGTGCTCCATCCACTGTGCCACCTAGCTGCCCCCCCCCACAGGTATACATTTGATATATGTGTATGTATATATATATATATAGTTTATACCTTATATATATGTGTGTATATCTATAACTATATCCCTTGTTGTTTACTAATCAATCACAGGATCAACCTAATTCAGTGCTTACTTTTAGTCTTCACTAAATCAATACTGTTTACCATTTACTGTTTACTCTATGAAACTCTGAGGAAACAAAAGCAAAAGGCAGCTTCTGTTCTCAGGGCCTTCCTGATCTAATGGAGGAGACAACATGCAAATAACTATTTACAGACAAGAGATGTACAGGATCAATTAAAGATAATTAATAAAGGAAAGGTACTACCAGATATATATTTAAGAAAGGATATAGAAATACAGGCTGTAGAAATTTCAAAGGGATTTTTTGGAGGGTAGGTATCCAAAAGTCTTTCTTATTCAGCAGTAGTTGATACATTAGGAGAAAGTAAATTACATAAAATAACAATAATAGAAAGCATTTCTAGAGCACTTTAAGATTTTCAACGTACTTTCCATATTTTATTCATTTGACCCTCACAACCATCCCATGAGGCAGGTACTATTATTATCTCCCTTTTACAGATGGGAAAACTGAGGCCCATGAAGTTTACCAGGCTTGGCCAGGGTCACATAGCTGGTTAAGTAGCTTCACAAATAAAACTTAGTGCTCTGTTCACTATGCCATCTAGTGTCCTCAACTCAGTAACTTTTGGTTGCTGTTGAGGGAATTAATATCTTGATCCTGACTCTGTTAGTAATGGAAAGATTTGTAAGATTCAAACTTTGTGCAGATAGAAATCTGCTTTCATTGACTAAAAGCTGTAATTAGCACAGAAGGCTATAGAGGTAGCAAAGTACAGTAGAAAGATTACTTACTGACTTTGGCGTCAAAGGACTTGGGTTCAAATCCCACCTGTGCTGTTTACTACATCTATGACTGCAAAAGTCATATAATTTCCCATTCATTTCCTCATTTAAAAAATGAAGGGATTGGAGTAGCTGGACTCTGATATCCCTTGTCTTCTCTGAATCTATGGTTCTCTGATCATGTAAATAAAACTATAGTAATAGCTGATAATAAAGAGGTGAACAGAAACATAATTTATAGACTTAAAGCTTTTGCCTTTTGTGAATGTTAGTCCTCCTCTGTCTTTTTCCAGGGTGTGTAGGCTTTATAAAGTACTACTTTATAGAAACAGGTGAGGTATATATACAGGTCTGTTCTTGAAAAGTTAATATAAGGTTTTATATACTCAATTCTATTCTGACTTTCATTACTAAATTGGAAATATAATCCTCTGTAAAAATGGCACTTAAGAAAGCAAGGAATCTTTTAAAATTTAAAAAGGAAAATATCATTAATTACATACATTGTCAGATATGGATATATAATTCTTGCATGGTGTGCCTGGATATGGATCTCCACATTGTAACATCTCACCTGGGGTATAAGCCCCCTTTACTCTCTCGTTCTCTGCTAACTGACTTAGGCAGCCTATCTATAAGCTGGCAGTTTCAAATTCCCAAAGAAGGACTACCACCATGAAGCTAAACTCTCTCAGGTCCTAGAAGGATACCTGTTGTAGGGATATACTCTCCCTAATCACCATGGTAGATCTTGAGCTCCTATCAGTGTACTTCCATCTAAATACTTACACTGCTTAGGCATTCACAATGAAACACCATTAGATCTTAAATATAACCATTTACTTAATAAGGTAAAAACAATAACAATCACAGGTGCTTAATATAAAATAAATGCAGGAAAAATTAATAAATTACAGGTTGCACATAAACCTGGGTAATAGTCTCCAATCAACAAACTTGGTATTTGTGGAAAAAGAATGGACATACACTTAAGCAAAACTAATATGGAGACACGAGTGAAAAAAGTCCTTATATTCAAGGTAATTCTTAGTTCTGGAATTCAGACCTTCTTGTCAACAGTCCATTTAGAAATATCTGCACCCCATGAAACCATGTCTCTGTTAATTGCTCTACTTCTTTTTTTTTTTTTTGGCTGGGCAATGGGGTTAAGTGACTTGCCCAAGGTCACACAGCTAGTAAGTGTTAAGTGTCTGAGGCCAGATTTGAACTCAGGTCCTCCTGACTTCAGGGTCAGTGCTCCATCCACTGCGCCACCTAGCTGCCCCAATTGCTCTACTTCTTGTCCCCACAGTTTTCCTGCTGGGTAAACTCCTGTCTTCTAGTCTAGGACTGACGAAGTATTGTCAAGTTCCTTTAACTAACAATCAGTGTTAAAATGATACGGAGAAAGTCATACTATTTTATAGGTTAGCAGTCCCTTTCAAGCCAGAGAACTACAAAGCTTATGAGGTTGTCCTTTTTTTTGTGTAACGTCAAAAGCTCAGCCGGCTCCTAACTTACAAAGAATCTGTATCATCCACCCAATCAGCTTGCAGCCAATTTAGCAGCAAACCAGCTGTAAAACTTCATTTCTCCTTCCTGCTTGCTCCTTCTTTTCACATTAGAGAGGGCAACAGAGAATAAGCACTTGTGGTGTTAGCCAGCAAATAGCTGCCTCCTAGTTAGAATCGGTCTTCAGCCAATCAGAAACTGGCATCTGAAGCCTATCTTTGTTTTGTTTTGTTTTGTTTTGTTTTTCCCACATAAACACCTCAGTTCTGGCTTTTCCACTCCCTGTTTCCTCTTCTGTTCTACTTTTAACTACTCCAGCCAGGTTTCTCAAATTGTATTCACTCAATGGCTTAAATCAGTGCATCCTCTTACAATGAGTGGGGTTAAATTAAAAAAAAAAACCTCACAAACTCCTCTTTTCTCTTAGTTATGTAACCAAGAGTCTTTACAAAATCATTCTATAGTCTTTAAATTATGTGAGTTCTCATTTTGTGAATTTTAACTTTACCTCCTCCCTATGAACTTTTTTTTAAATTGACAATGGTGTTTCAATATAATTGGCTTCCTTTTGTAATCCCATGTATTTTATGCATTTAAAAACATTATCCTAAGAAGGGATATAGGCTTTATGAGACCAACAAAAGGATTCATGAAACAAAACAAAAGGTTAAGAACCTCTCTACTAGACTGAAAAATACTTGTTTAATCAAATCCATTCCCCAATAGGCTACACACTACACTACTTAGTTACTCAAACATCATATCCTTTTGGTTTGTAGAAGTTGCTTTCGTTTAGAAAATAATGGGTTAATCTAGAATGAATGAAAGCTGTAAAAGATATGCTATAGGCTAAAATGTAAAAATCAGTGGCATAGAAATAGGGAAGCCTATTTTCTGCAAAAAGTTTAAGGGCAGAGTTGTTACATATTTACTCAATCAAGTCACTCCACCTCATTTGAATTAAGTCATAAGATAGATGCTTAATGAAACATTTTCAATTATAATCCTTAGTCTAAGTATGAAAAGTCTTTGAAAGACACTTGATGAAGGGAAATGACTCAAGACTGGAAGTCTGTTCTAATTGGTTTTGAGATTTCATTACATCCTTTGGGACTGGTATAAAAAGCATCTAGTTAACTTGGAGCAAGAGTGTCTTTCCAATGTACCTGTGAGGAGGAACTTTTTGGGGGGAAGAAGGAGAAATGTTAGCTTCAGTTGTGGCCAGATTCTTTCCCCAACCCTCTAGTTCTCCCTCACTTCCCCCTTGGTCAGAGAAGGACCTTAAAAGCTTCAAAGGCTCTGAAAGATGTTGGGATTCTCATTTTCCTATTGGTACCTTAGCAGTAGCCCTAGATCAGTTGATGGCTGGTTCTCCATTGGAGATGGAAAGACAACATGCCCAGAAGAGAAATCATGCCATTAATGGTATAATTTAATTAATGGTGTAATTACACTATGAATAAGTGAAAAGGACTTTAAACAACCAGAAGCTGTGAGTTGTCCTCTTTGTCACATGTACTCTCTAAGTTTGAACCCACTCTACTTTAGACTCCATATATCCCAGATTATTGGAGAACGTTTTGCAACAAAAAGTTACTTAGAGATTGATAACTAAATTGATTTTCAACTGATAATCTTGAGTGGGGGGCATGGCAGGAGAAAGCATGCAAATTCAAACTCAAATTGATAGCATTAAAGTATCACTCCTGATCATCAAGTGGTACCCCAAGAGCCGTGAAGGAGAGATGGAGCCAGATTCTGGAGATCCAACAAATCAGTGGGAGGAGGAAGTGGGATATTTTCTCATATGGGCTACAATACTGAAGTGAAATCATGAGGGACCATGTTTGCTGAAATACAGTTCAAGAAGGATTCTTAAAATTCTGCCAAGTCAAGCTTCAAATAATATACTTTGAAACAGTTTCCTAGCTTATAATAGCTAGTTTCTATATATAAAGTTTTTGTAACAGATGTGAGTATAAAATAATGAAAGTGATTTCCACAAGCCACTGGGGAAAAATTCTTTCATTAACTCACCTTGTACTTCTAAATATAACAGTAGAATATGTATGATAGAGGCATGGAATAATTTCAAAGGGCTATACATTTAGAGCTGGAAGCTAGCCCATCTTCTTTACACTATAGGAAACTGAGGCCCAAAGTGTCTAAGTAGCTTTTATACCACTCAGGTCATATAAATAATAAGTGGCAGAACTATGATTTGAATTAAGGAATACAAAGGTAATTCATTTGTGTTTTTCCTTATAATTATTCTATTAGTGTTAAGTAGTTTCATGCTACTTAATGATTGGGTCAGTTGTAAGTACACAAAACTAAAGAAACATTAAAAATGAGATAGAAAAAGAATAAGATACTTTTTTTAAACTTCTATTATCTAGGACCTTGAAACTAAATGAAATTTGATTTATTTAAAATTGCATTTAAACAACAATTCAAACTAGGTCAATTACTTAATAGTCATGAACTTTGTGTTTTCTAGTAAACTAGACTCATTAAAAATAAAGACTGAGATGATAAGTAGATGTTTTAAATATTTATACCAGAAATTCTACACTATGATTATTCATTGGTGTAACAAATGCTTTGTTTAAGGGCATACCTCTGGCAGAGATGCTACAGGACCATTCATTTCTCTTGTCAAAGAATTTGAAGTTCTATATTTCTGAAAACTCAACCAAGAACATGTGTAGTCACTGCCATATTAGAAGTTATTACTGCACAAAAATCAATGAAAGAGGGGGGAAATTTTTCATTAAATATTTAACATAAGAACAATATATTAAATATTTTATCAATTGAAAGACATGGATTTTACAGTGAACCATGACAGCTCTACTGCTACATAGAATAACATAATTTATTCTTGAGGTCAAACTTCTGACAATCAAGTATCCATATTACAGCAAAACTAAGAAATTAAAAAAAACCAAAAAGCCAAAATCAATCAAAATTAATAAGCAACTACTATCTCATAAACACCATGTTAGCTGTTAAGAATACAAAAAAAACCAAGCATTGTTTTGGTTTTTTTTTTGAGTTAGGCAATTGGGTTAAGTGTCTTGCCCAGAGTCACACAGCTATTAAGTGTTATGTGTCTGAGGCCAGATTTAAACTCAGGTCCTCCTGAATCCAGGGCCATGCTCTATCCACTGTGCCACCTAGCTGCCCCAAGCATATTTTATTTTAATGGGTTTTCTTTTTTTGCTTCTTTTCTTCTAAATTTTCTTTTACTTCTCTGTGTTTGCATTCCTAATCATCATTCTTTCTTTTATTTAGTGGTACATTTCAGTAAAGATTCTAGTTTTTCTATTTTATCTATTACTTTTGCTGTGCAGCCATAAATTCTCCTTCCATAATTCTTATTTCTCTTTTGAATCACTCAGGAACAGAGTATTGTGGTTCCATGTTCTCCTCACATTCTGAAGGGTTCTCTGTCTAATCAATTGTTGTATCATTTTCTTTTGTTTTACGGTGTTTATTCATGGGTACTTGAACTTGTTTACTAGGTCCTAAGGCCATATTTTCTTCTCTGTCTGTCTGTCTCTCTCTATTTTAACATTTATTTAAATATATCTTAATCATATATTTTGTCTTTCCCTGCAGCCTCATCCCCTCCCTGCCCCATTAAGAAGGCAGGCAATATGGTACCCATTATACACGTGAAGTCATGCAAAACATTTTTCCACATTAGCTATGTTGCCCAAAAACCAAGTAAAATAAAGAAAATGAGAAAAAATTATGCTTTAATCTGTACTTTTTCATCAGCTCTCTCTCTCTGGAACTGGACAACATTTTTTATCATCATTCCTTTGGAATTGTCATGGATTATCATACTGATCAGAGTAGCTAACTAAGTCTTTCACAGTTGGTTATCATTACAATATTGCTATTACTGTATGCAATATTCTCCCTTGTTCTGCTCACTTCATCAGTTGATATATATCAGTTTAAATCAGTTCATATAAGTCTTCCCATTTTTTCTGAAACTATCTCTAGCATTTCTTATAACAGAATAGTATTCTATCATAATCATATACCATAACTTGTTCAGTTTCCTTTTTCTTTAATTTCTTTGGAAAACAGACCCAGTAACAGTATTTCTGGGAAAGGGTACGCATAGTTTTATAGCTTTTTGGTCATAGTTCCAGATTGTTCTCCAGAATGGCTGGATCAGTTCTCAACTCCACCAATAGTGCATTAGTGTATCTATTTTTTTCCATTATTTCCTTCTGTTGGTAATGTTTTCCTTGTTGATTTATCTGCTTATCAAGTTCTTTGGATTTTCTTCTTCCTTGGATCTTTGTTAATTTCAGGACTCCCCTCCCCCATTTATTTTCCTCTATTACTCCCTTTCTGACTCTATCTTCTCTAATGGCAGTTTCCCTAGGGGCTAGCTCTCAAAGTCTTTCATTCCCCTTTCACACTGCACAATTCAGTTTCCCAGGCTAGGTCTTTGCCTCAAGTGACTTATGTGTGGATAGAACTGACCCCAGCTGGGTGTTGAATTCTTTCCCTCAGGCTTAGTGGAGTGATTCAACACTGACCCCTTATCTCTTCTTCTACCTCTCTCATAACTCCCTGCCCACCACACATAGATGGTCCTGACCTGGTGTCTTGTCCCTCTCCCTCTGTTTCTCAGTTTTCTGGTCCTATACTGACAGTGCAGAGCTTCTCAATGCTGGTGCTAAGAGATCGACTACCACAGTGCTGACTATCTTTTGGGGCCCTCAGCAATGTTCTGCTCCTGAAGAGTTGTCATTGCACTAGCTGTTTGCTGCAGCCCAAGAAAACTTCTGCAGCATGGAGTCAGGGTCTCCAAGTCACTGGAAAAAAGGGCGGGGGGACCAGAGTGTGAAATTAGGTTTTGTTTCAAACCTGTATGTGGATCCTTGGGTGAGCTAGTACAATTCTGCTACCAGTAGTATGGGAGGTGAGATAGGGGTGCTGAGTGAACTCTGAGGAGATGCCAGCTCATTTTTGCTTTTATTTTTTTAATCTTTTGAATTCTGGTGTATTCTAGGCCACAGAGATAATTGGAGTTGCTTTATCTTTGGTATAATTTCTGTTTTAGAGAGGTTAGAAGTTTGAGAGGTTGTGGGGATTAAAGAAAAATGTCTACTCCTCCATTTTGTTTACCTGGAACTCCCATGAATACAAAAATGAAACAGACCCTGCCTTCATGGAGCTTGCATTCCATAACAATCATTTCACTGTAAAGAAGCAGCCTCTATGATGGAAACAATGGAAATAGCTGAAGACCTGAAGTTGATGCATGAAATATTTGTCAACCAGAAGCAAAGTAGCATTGTTATTGGTGAGGGAGGAGAAGGAGAAATGAGATGACAACAAGTGCGTTTAGCTAAAGAAAGAACAAAATCCTAAAGCCTTTAATAGCCTCTTAAAATATCATTGTATTCAGGCAATGTCATACTAAAGGCCTGCTAACCATTAAAGTGCAGTAGTCTGGGAGGAAGGAGATTCATTGTGGTATAAAGACGGGATTAATCATTATATAGATGATCACTATATCCTGCATAATAGAATATAAATAAGGGCACAACAGAGGTATACTTTAGAAGCTATCTGATGATATGGATTCAAACTTCCAGAAGAGAAAAGTAAAGTAAAAGGTAACAAGAAAATTGTGGTGACCTTTAGATTAGAGGGCACCCCTATATATTGGCTCCAAAGCTAATTAAACAAAGGGGAAAATGCCATAAAGTAAATGCAGCTGACTTTTTCTGATGGATGAATTTGGTATGGTAAAATAACAGTCAGCAAACCATGACAGAGCAGAAGAGTTTTGGGGTATTTTCAAATTCATTCATTCACTCATTTGTGGGAAACCTCTAACCCATAACTCCGAAACTTTTTTTTTCCTTTCACTCTAGGATGATCTACTACCAATAAGTTTCATAAGAATGTCCCACCAGAGGAGCAGCTAGGTGGCACAGTGGATAGAGCACTGACCTTGAAGTCAGGAGGACCTGAGTTCAAATCCAGCCTCAGACCAAACACTTGACACTAGCTGTGGGACCCTGGGCAAGTCACTTAATCCCAATTGCCTAAAAAAAAAATGTCCCACCAGTTACACATGTTTTTCAACATGTTCCAACCAAAATCACCACCTTTTCCCCATAATTTCTTCTTTCTTTTGACTTTCCTATTTTTATCATTAACATCTACCACTTCCGGTCAACCATTGCAAAGACTCCTGTGTTTTCTTTGAGTTTTCTTTCTCCTTCTTTTCTCATATCCAATCAATTTTCCGCTAATTTTATCTCCAAAAGCTTTCTCACAGTCTTTCTCTACTTTCTAGTACAAGTTCTCATTGCTATCAGGCTAAATTATTGTGAAAAATCTCCTACCCAGTATCCCTATGTCCAGTCACTAACTTCTCCAATCCATCCTTTTTGTGATTGCCAGAAAAATCTGCTTTATGCAAAAATGTAAGCATGTCACTCTTCTACTCCCTGACCTTTATTGATTCCCTGGTGATTCTCAAAAGTATTTTCCTGGCATTCAAGCTCTCTAATAACCTGGCATCACTGTATTGTTGTTCTTGTGTTATACTATGCTTTATGATATATAGTCAAATTTGACTGTCCACTGTTCTCTATATACATCCTCAAGTTACTCATCTACTAGTTCATGACATTGTTTATTCCTGGAATACTTTTTCCAACCTCACTCTTCCCATTGCCATCTACTGAAATTTTTCCCATCTTTTATGATTTTATGATATTGCCAGTACCACCATGAATTTTTCCCTCTTCCCTCCACCTGG
The DNA here is from genome assembly GCF_900497805.2 of Vombatus ursinus. Classification (NCBI taxonomy): domain Eukaryota; kingdom Metazoa; phylum Chordata; class Mammalia; order Diprotodontia; family Vombatidae; genus Vombatus; species Vombatus ursinus. The sequence continues at coordinate 37,410,819 of NW_020948983.1, read as the reverse complement.
AAATCACAGAATCTTAATGTCAGAAGGTGCCTCAGAGGCCATTTTATCCAAATTGGTTTTGGACCTTAGATTCTGACTTGGTGACTTACTACCAGTGTGACTTGTGGCAAATTATTTCTTTCTCTCTGAATTTCACTTTCCTTATCTGTGAAGGGAAGAAGTTGGAGTAGATCATCTCTGAGGTTTATTCTTGCTCAAAATTTTGTGAAACATCTTATCAGCTTGCAGACCACTTGGTCTATTTCTTTTCTGCTCTTAGTATATTCTATTTTGTAATATAATTATTGGTATATATTTCATAATTCCTTTTAGGGAAGAAAGCATGTCTTAATTTCTCTAAATGCCTCCAACTGTATTGTGAAATGCTTTGCATATAGTAGGTACTTAATAAATGTTTGCTGAATTGCACTGGATATAATAAAGTCAGTGATTACTGACTTTGAAGAGAAAATACCAAATGCTGGTAAATGTATTGCATGCAAACCTACTATGCTAATAAAAGGAGCAGGAACAGAGACTGTACCTGTGATTTCATTGGCACAGGAGGCTGATTTCTTGGTAGGAAATGCTCTCTACCAATTTAGGTTGGTCTCTTCTCTGAAATTTTTAGTCTTAGAAAGTTGGTTAGAACACTAAGAGGTCAAATGACTTGCTCAGAGTCATACAGCCTACTGTTAAAGCACAGGCTAGGGCTGCCTGACTCCAAGGCTAGCTCTATAGTCACTGTGACATACTCTTATACTAATTGTATTTTTAAAAAAAACTGGTTATAAAATAAGGCAGACATATCCCACTTTAATAAAATCTAAATATGCAAAAAAGTACTTCACTTCATGAAATAACCCTTACAAAGAATGTACTACAGGGTTAGTTTAACTTAACTACAGGGTTAGTTAGTTTGTGTCATTAGTAAGTTTAAAATGTAATTGATTTACTAAGATTTAATTTGAACACATGATGATGATGATGGTGATAATGATAATGATAATAATGATAATGATGATAGACAATCAACATGCTAATTCTTATGGGGATTTATCATAAATCAAAGCATATCTGCGTAAGCATATGGCAATAATTGGGCAGCTCTGCAGGAAGCTTAAGAGTCCAATAATTTCAATATATTAACCATGCAGGAAAGTTAAATATTCTGGTTTTCTTAAACCTGTACAAATTTCTAAGAAAATTAGGGTCTTTCTTCATGCTTTGCTTCAACTTCACAGTTCTCCCACATCTCCCTTTCTTTCTAACTTCAAAGGTACTTATGCAAATCATCAACCATTTATTTTATCATCTTTTACACTTAAAGTGTCAAGTTAGGTACTTTGAGGAATGGAGAAGAGAATATAACATTATCAAGTACCTTCTAGTTCATAATCTGGTCAAAAAGACAAGGCTATGACAAGTTACATGTTCATAAAAGATTTAAAAAAGTTTAAGATAACCATAGAGATAAACAAGGCAGAGCATGATTAACTGACAAAACATTATACAAATAACCATAATCATTATGGGAGTTGGGCAGGAGGAGAGAAATCTCTAGCAGAAATGATAGGGAAAATGTTTTGAATTGGAGACTTTTTTTTTATTTGGGTCTTGAAGGATACAGAGAATTTCAATAGGCAGATGGGAGGGAAGAACACATTCTAGGCGAATAGCCCAGTGGAGATAGTATACTAAGGCAGTGTAGCTGGAGTTAAAGGTATATGTGGGGAAATAGGACAATGTAAGACTATAATGGTAGAATTGGTTCAGACTGTGGACTGCCATGACTGTTAGCCTGAGGATCTTTTACTTTATTCTGTAGGAAATAGAGAGTCAATGAAGGTTTGGGTAACATAATCATGGAAGAGTTTTAGGTAGCATTGTAGAATAGAAAGTAGAAAGATTAAGGACTGGACACTGAGAGACCACGTAGGAATATATTGAAGCAATATAGATGTAAAGTAGTATGATTATAAATTTAGGTGATATTTCAATGGGATGGAAAAGGAAAGGATAAATAAGATATTATAAAGAATAACTGACTAGGTTTTTTGATTGATTGAATGTGGTGTAGGAGAAGGGAAGGGAAGAGAAAAAATGTACCAAAGATGATTATAAGTCATTGAGTTTGGAAGACCTGGTGATCAGCAGCACCATTAATGGAACTAGAGAGGTCATATTTTGTGGTGGCAAGGTGGAAAATAGGTATCATCATCATCATCATCATCATCATTTCCGTTTCCATAGCATGTCATAGTACAAATTTCCTCACAAAATCTTGTTGGATGACAGTACAAGTATTATTATCTTAATTTTATGGATGAGGAAACTGAGACAAGTGACTTGCTCATGGTCACAGAGCTATGCAATGTCAGAGCTTGGATGATGACGAGTTCAATTTTAGACATGTTAGTTTAAGATGAAAACAACATGCAATTGTGACAGTAGAGGAAATTCCCCAATGAAGATAGTAAATATAAAGAAAAGAATATAAAGGAATAATTTGTAAAGAATGTCACACTCAAGGAACTAGAAGGGAAAAAGGAGTGAGTGAAGGTGACAGAAGGAATAGTCATAGCAATAGGAAGAAAATCAGTTTAGTATGGAACCATAGTAGCCAAGGGAGGAAAGAGTTTGAAGGAGGATATGAGAACTCAGAAATTTCATTGAAATTGACAATGAGGATGTTATTAATAACTTTCAGGAATATAGTTTTAGTAGAGTAGATGATGTAGAAGCTAGATTAAAGAGAGTTAAGAAGAGAGAGTGTGATGGGAAAGTTGTAGTGATATATGTATTTGTATATATATATATGCATATATATGATTTATTTGAGAAGGTTTTCAACAAAAGGAATGAGAGTGATTGTAAAGTACCTAAAGAGTTAACAAGTAATTATAATCAAATGGCATTTTTAAAAAAATTAGGTGAGACTTGTACACAATAGGTAGTTTAAGAGAAAAATGGATATGAAGAATTGAAGAGACTGACAATTAACAAAAGGTAGGAGAAGGTATGATTCAAGGTACAGAGAGATGCTAACCATGGAAAAGAGGAAGGTCATCACTTAGTTAATAGTCAATTAACACGTATTAAGCACCTACTATGTGACAACCAATGGTAAGTGAAGTTAGCTAGAAAAGTCTGGGGCTTCTAAGAGGGAGAAGTTCATTGCTCTGCCCTCCAAACCTCTAATCAGAGGGGAGAGGCAGCTGAAGGTGTTGAGGAGGTACTGAGTATCAAAGCTGAATCAATCTTCAAGATAATGAGATTTCAGGTGATAAACCTATCCTGGGGAAGGTATGGCATTTGTGGAGCTGAAGCCAAGCAGGGCAGGTAAATCAATTTTTATGCAGGTGGGAACAGAGAAAGGATGTATAAAGAAACAAAACTGAAAACAATTTACTCTAATTATTAGAAAATTTTTCTTACATTAAACATAAATCTGCCTTTCTGATTTCTGTTCAATGTTCTTTAATATTCATTAAGCATTTGTTTTATGAAACTCATAATACATTTAAATCTAGCCCCTGTAGTTTATTGCATATCTTCCATTTAGCCTAGGCTTTATTTTCTTAAGATCAAAAATTGAGGGCTGGAAGGAACTTTAGAAGTCATTGAGTTTGACCCTCTCATTTTACAGGTGAAAAAGCTAATGCATTGAGAAGTTTTGATTTGCCCAGGATCACATAGGTAATAAGTATCTGAGACAGCATTTGAACTCAGGGCTTCCTGACTCCAATCTAGTGTTCTACATGCTATATGGCCTACTCGCCTTACAGGGCTAACTAGCTGCCTAAAGGACATCAAAAGAATTGATCAGTAAATGTTGAATGAAGGAAGAATATCAATATTGATGTCAGGAGTCCTGTAAGCAAAACTGTTTTTTTCCCCCTACTAACCTTTTTTCCCCTAATTTGGGGTAAGCAGAACCTAAAGTGGAAGCCTTAAGCTACTATCCTTTGTAGGGTGAGCATTGGGTGATTGATGTGTTCCCCATTGGTACGGCTGTCATATGTTACTGCGAAAAGCAACAAAATGCACCATTTTCACGGTAAAATGTTAACAAAAGTTTCTACAAATGAAAGAAGTGATTCCTTCCTTTTTAGTAGGTAGTCTAGGAGTTAAAAAAAATACATAGATTCTAAGGATTAAATTTAAATTGTAGAATTTTAGAATGTATTCTTCAAGGTAGAAAAGTTTTCTTGGCTACTATTTTTTCCTGGTGTATCCATAAAGTGGGGTGAATAGAAAAGGGAAAATTGCTTTTAGCCTATATTCATACATACATTTCTAGTCAAATAATTAACATTTTTCCCTGTCCTGAATGGAAAACATTTGTTAAAATGTCAACCGTTCAAATTTTTTCCTCATGCTACTGACCACCATGTACTTTACGTTTCTTGACAGTTTTATATAATTGAAAAAAAAATCAAATAGTCGCCTATGGCACTATAAAAAAATCCTCACCACACACAAAGCTAAGGGAACTCGTTCTAAACTAGAAAAGAAGGGGGGAAAAAAGAAACTAAATGAAAGAATCAAAGCTGCCCAAGTATTGCTGCTGTTCTCTTTCCCCTAGCAAGGTCAGAGTTTCAGGTCTGGAATGGGAAGGTAAGTTTCTCATTACACATTTTCAAAGAAGTTGGTAATTGAACAGTTGAAAGTCAGATTTGGGAGAAATACATCTCTCAAAATCTATCAGCTAATTCTATTCACTGATTAAAGGAATGGGGGTTAGGAGGAGTCACAATTTTATTTATTTCTGCTGAAGCTAAAGAGGTCAAGAAAAATTCCCATTAAAGACATAGATAAATGTCTCATTCGCTTCAGGGACATAATTGTTAGTATTTTAGGAAACATCCATGGTAAAAATCAGATGGAGCTTTAATTGGACTCTAAGTGGAAAAAAGTATTCAAGAGAAATGTTCTTTGACTTTGGTCAAATGAACATCAGCTTACAATTGTGACTAAAAGTGTCAGCTTGACACTTAAAAGACTCCCTCATGTTCATAGTAATGATTAGATTTGAATGAAGAGGGAAAAAAAACCTCACTATAATAAAATATATATGTAATTAGCATTAGTACAGTAATAGAGTGCCATCGTTTAATGTATTGTCATTTTACACATTTTTAAAATTTAAAATAATAGAATTAGGTATGGAATAATTATGTTTGTATTTATATTTTTTCTTTTAGGCAATTGGGGTTAAGTGACTTGCCCAGGGTCACACAAATAGTAAGTATCAAGTGTCTGGTCTGAGGTCAAATTTGAACTCAGGTCCTCCTGACTCCAGGGCTAGTGCTCTATCCATTGTACCGCCCAGCTGCCCCCCCTATATTTGTATCCTTAAATCAGACAAGGATTCGTTCTTTCAGGATACCACCAATCTGCTTAGAGTAGGATACTATTTGTAGTAAAATGTAATTCCAACTGGGAATGGATATCGAGTCTCTCTTAGATGTTTGCCTAATATTATAATATATTAGCTACTGAGGTCATAGTAAGAGTTAATAAAAAAAAGGGTGCAACTGATCCACATGTACCACATGTAACATTTTTTATAAAAAGAAATAACCCCAAAGCCACCAACTGCTTGAATATGTTTTGAGGGATCATAAGATTGCATTCATCCTACCTTTCTGACCAGTGGTCCAAGGGTTATCTCTAATAGTCCAGAGTTTTTTTTTTCCCTCTTAAAATTAAGAAGTCCACCACAATAAAACATTTTAAAAAAAGTATGCATATCTACATAATTGTATTATCAAAACAAAAGTTCATTTTTTTGGCTTATGAAATTAAATTCAAATTTTGTAATACATAATAAAAGTACAAAAAGCTGCTAAAATAACATAATAATAATCAATAACATTTTAATATCTTAAATTTCAAATAAGAAAGGTTGATAATGTGAATAGAAAATAAAGAACTTTAAGCTCTAGGGTTTTCTAAGATCAAATCCTTTTAAGTGCAGAATGGAAATATTTTAAAAGGTCCTTTAAAACCACAAGGCAGATGTTCAGGTAAAACCAAAGCCAGAAGATTGTTTATTTTAATAAAGCCATTATATGTGCAGCCCCAAATTAGGAATGGCAGTGAGGCCAGGGGATGTCTAAACCATCACCACCTGTTTGCCCTGAAAATCAATTAAAGTCACACTATCACAGCAATCCCTTCCTAGCCAATAAAACTTATACAGCTTTACCGTGAGACTTTAGGTGCTCTGAGGGAATGTGCTTGAAACCTAAATCCTTAGTCTCACATTACTTTGCTACTCACATTAATATGAGCTAACCGCTGTAAAACTGGCCTTCAGGGGGTGGTGGTAGGAATGGGAGGGAGCAAGAGAGGAAAGGAAGGAGAAGGGAAAAAGGAGAGCAAAGGAAAGAAATATACACTATAATTGCCTTCATATTGTGGATCATACCACCACTCTGAATTCCAATAATTCTTCCAAAGACTCAATCCTATTTTTTTAAGGCAAGAAAAAAAATTAAAAATCCTTCACAGCAGAATTCTGTTCTACATATTCTTTGCTACAGAACAGATCCAACTTTGCAAGTTGAAAGCAAGGGCAGTAGAGACATCCCAAGTGTTTTAGTAATTAAACGAATATGCATAATGAACCATATGCCCAAAGGGCCTGTTCTTCATGTGGGCCAGATTTTTGTTTGAATTTTTAATTTTTATATACAGATGAAACATTCAGTGTAATACACCAACAGTGTGAGATAACATGCAATATGAAAAAGTGAGAGGGAACTGTCCGTGCGAGAGAATGATCAGGATATACTACACAAATTCTCCTCTTAGATTTTGATTCAAATGTGTTTTTCCCCCTCCAGCGATTGTTCTAGTCATCTGCTCAGAGTCTTCATAAGAGACACATAAAGAATACACTGACAGCTTTCTGCAGTATGACTAAAATACAGTGCCATCAGTGGAAAAGTGTGAAAATCCCATGGGACAAACAAGGGTTCCCTGCCCCCCTCCCTTTTTAACATCCTGGTACACTCACCAACCAGGCTACCATTTTGAGGAATCCTCTCAGTTCTTATTGAGACTTGGACATAACTTTGCAGATTTTAGGTTATATTTATTAGAGGTTTCAAACTGTTACAGATGGAAATTCTTGTCTCAATGGAAAAATGGTTCTAACTATATATTTTAGTAAAAAAAAAAATCCATTAAGATAATTATCAACCCCCAAGTACTCTGACAAGGCTACATATATGGTTTTACAGAACTGAATATTCCCAAATTCTTATGAAGGATAACTTTAAAAATTTCTCTTATACTACTAAATATGAATTGGCACTGAAGGTCTACTTTATGAATTATAATTATACAAACAATAAGGAATATTAGGTCAGAAAAACAGCTATTATAAGATGCAAACATATAAAGCAGAATAAAAATTCCCTAATAGAAGAAGAAGCAGATTTTAAGATGTGCTTATACAACATTTTCAATTTACAGTGACATTCCAGCCAAATGTTACCAACTTCCAAGAGCAGTTTGGTCTTCTGCCTGCCAAATTTTGGATAAACTCTTGGCAAATATAAACTACCACTATAGGTTGTGTTTTTAAATGAGGGTTCAAGTTCACCAATCTCCTAATCTGCCTTCTTCTCGCCTTCTCCCTGTTCCACCCTTTCATTCAGTCTTCTTAGTTTTTACTGACATAACCTAAACGCAAAATGACAGACTGGAAGTTATGGAGTGGAAAGCAGGTCATGAAAACAAATCTGGTCAGAAGCAAAATTAAAGCCTAAGACTTAAAAAAAAAAAAAAAAAACTTCCCATTTTTCAACCTAGAGGTGCTATCTTTTCACAATGTAAACAATACAAATGGAATGTAAAATGTGAAATCTCCCTCTCTAAGAGACTGAGAGAGAAAAATAACTGAGCTGTAAATAATGTCACTCATTGCTTTCAGTCCTAATTCAGGGTTTACACTTCTGAAACTGGCTGGGTTACTTGATCTAGTGGTCTCAGTGGAAAGACAGATAAACTTCAACTGTAGTCAGAAGACAAAAATTGACAAGAAGCATCACCTTTCCTGACTGTTTAAATCCTTTAAGGAAGTGTTGGAGCAATTAGAGAGGGAGTCTAATCTTTGCAGAGTGCATTAACACTCGCCAACCTCACAGACAATAGATCAGACCTCAGACACATAATGCTTCCCTAAGGCTTTTTAGCCTGAGTGTTTGATCTCATAGTGACTCTATGTCCTGCCTCACTTAAATTCAAATTCACTTGCAAGTCATGAGATCACTTGCCTGATATCATGGTCCTCTTCAAGAATGAAGGACAAAAAACAACAACAACAACAACAACAATAACAACTCTGTATGTGTTGCCACAGGTATCAGGCTAAAAGGCACTATTCTTGGTATACTACATGTCCACTCTTTCTAGGTTGGTGCTCTCACCATTTTTGAATAGCAACAGAGGAATCTACTGCAAACCACCACTGTGTGGTGTACGTAAACACACATATAATCATGCACACAGACAAACACAATCATCAGCAGCATTTCACATTATTGACCAATCTGTTTTTGTTCTTCTGACTATAAAAGGTGGTCCAAAAGAAGTGGCCTATTGATTAATACTTCTTGGTCCTTTGATAACCATATGGGTAGTATTAGTAGTACTCAATTAGTAGTACTCATTTTAAAATGTTGGATTAAAAAATTCTGTAATATGCAGAAGACAGGAAGTGGTTGGGGGGAGGTCTGGAGAAAGAGGAGGAGAAGGAGGAGAAAGAGGAGGAGGAGGAAAGAAGAATTCCATACTGTAAGCTTTTACATTTTCATCTATTCTGTAGGTCACTCCTGTTCCACAGGATGCTCTAGTCAGGCAATAACCTATTTCCTGATGAACATATCCTGTTCCAACTGCTAATCTCACTATGTAAGCTGCGCTTTTATCATTTATTATAAACACGTTCAAGAACTGCTTACCACTATATATTTTTTAATGGATTAGATTTTGGTCAGCTGCTAACAGTAGAATACTGGATATTCTTTATACAAAGGCTACAAAATGGGTTTTCAAACAGGTCAACTTACCTTCCATTCTTCTCCCTTTATAAGGAATCAAAGTGAGAATTAACAAAGTACATAAGTAAAGCCAAGGATCCTCCTCCTCCCCCCATATTAGAAAATTATAAATCTCTTGATATGGATTACAAGAATCTTTTGGATTTGAACTATATACTAATAGATTGTGAAATATCCAGAGGGCTCTAAGATAGAAATTCATATAAATTGCACGAGATCATCACACTTGTCAGTTGATGACACTATGCATCTAAAGTCTTAGAGCATTTATACCAAAATAATTATATCTTCCTAGAATCAACACATTTTCTCTGGTAAATGTTCATTGTAAAGGTTTTTAAATTAGCAGGAGAATAATACTACTGAAAATTGGCTTTACATCTAAGCAAATCATTTTATAGTTCGTATTTTGAAACCTAAGCTGAAAAAGAGGCAAATGTAAATGTGTAACAGAGAAAGCAACTAATCAACTTCTGAAACTTAACTAGCAGGAAAGATGAAACTCACATGAATGTTTTAACTTTACTTTATAATGCTTGCTGTAGAAGACAAAACGAGACAAAAAGCTATACAATATCAACAATATATTTTCTATTTTTTTAAAGGAAATCTTTATTGTATTTTCCCCTGCTGGTAAAATGGTTTTCTAGGAATTTTCAGTCATGCTCAGATAAAAATAAACCCTGAAGAAGTAGCTAAGGAGAGAAATGCACTCTTGAAGCAATTGGATTTGATACAATGATTTGATTTGAGGGATTTTTTTTTATTGTTATCCTTAAGCAACCTCATATCCAATAACAAGGGACTTACTTGAAGCAAAATCTAACCCTTGACATATGCATCAAATTTTACCTGCAGGTGAAGAAAGCAAAAACAAAAGTATTTTTTAAAAAAAGCTTTAAAATATATGTTTGCCACATGAAATCTTTTTTTCCCCTGTCTATGAAAATCAACAAGCTTTGTCAAAAGAATTCTAAAGTATAAGGGAAAGAATCACAAGAGAAAAGATTTTAGCTATTTTGTAATAAACAAAATTTTGCCAGTGGTCAAGATTTTTGCTAGATGCTTGAGTAAAATTAAAAGAAATAGTTCAAATTAAAATCCTCAAGAAATAGCCTAGAGAAACATACAGCAAAATGTTAGTCATTTATGAGATTCTATCGCCACCTACAGGATTTTTCTTCTTTCTGAGAACCTTACGTTTTTGAGTGTTTTGGTTATTTGATGCTTGGAAATGATTTTAGAGAGAAGAAACAGAATAAACTGACTTTTTCATTTGAAAACTGTGGTACTCTTATGTTGAAGGGAAAAAAGTTACCTATAAGATGGAAAATTAAAATTTCTAAGCAAATTATTCTGTATGAGTTGTTAGTGATAGAGATGTACATATTGACATTATTTTGAAAACTTTAGATATTTTTGTATGAAAACATTACATAATAATAAAAAAACAAAAATACTTGATGTACTTCTACCCAAAGTATGTATTTTAATAGTGTACTACTGTGTATTTTAGGTGCTGTGTGGCATCATGAAATGAGGGATGGTTTGAAGTCAGGGAATCTGGTTTCAAATTCCAGTTCAGTCTGTTACAACCTGAATGATGTTGGGAAAGTCAGAATTTCTATTTGGCCTATTTCCTCATATATAAAATGTGGGAGCAGAACTAGATAACCTCTGAAGTCCCTCTAAAGCTATAATATTCTGGCATTCATATGTATTACTAAGTTAGTATTAAGGCATTTATTTTGTTATATAATTAAAAGTTACATTAAGTTTTCTGTGAAGTAGATATAGTCATTTCAATGCTGATTTTTCACAAAAATAGTTTTGTCATTTAATTTGGTAAGGAATATCATACTCCAGTCACTTTAATTTTTCTTAACTTTTATTCCCTCATTTGTAAAATTCTACTACCTTCTTTAAAAAGGATCATTATGATGACTAAATACGACAACAAATATGAAATCTTCTGAAAATTTAAAACACTATTGCTCTGTAAGCTGTGGAAATGATTTCAATATGTTGGCTAACTGAAAGACTTCTTGAAATGATTATTTACAGACACATACTTGTAGAGTCTTAAGTGGATTAATGCATTGGCTACAATAAAGTAAATGAAGAGGTCACTAAGGGAGGCCATATTCTATGTGACTGAAAAGCCAATAATGCTCCCAAGAGATTAGATGATCAAATACAAGGACTAGCAAGGAAGAATGTTGTCTGCACAGTCACCATACCTATTGGTTGTTTTGCTAATTTTTTTCTTTGTTATAGAAACAGGTTCAGTTTGGGGTGAGGGTATAATTTAGAAATATCTATGCTATTCAAAATAAAAGGCATCAATTAAATTTATTTTAATAAAATTTTTAAAAAGGTTAAAAAAAAGATTAATTCATTGATCAGAAGAGCAAGGACACATACATGCACATAAGTTTGGAATTAGTCAGACCTCAATTTCTCCTATGTGACACACCATCGCCTCTGGGTAAAGACGTCCAACATTATAAAAGAGTATGGTCAGCAAGCATGGAGCGGGGGAGGGGACAGAAATTTAGGGCTTTGGAAGAGAAGGAACATTTCTATCTGGTCAACAAAATCAACCACCACTTTCTCCGGGAGTAGTTCATAAGCCTATAGGAAAATCATAATTGTATTTTTTTATTGTCAGAAATATATGAGACAGAATGAACAATAATAAAAATATACAATATTTACATAGTGCTTTAAGGTTTGCAAGGTGCTTTAAATATATTATCGCATTTGATTCTCACAATAGCCTAGTGACATAAGACATTTGACTGAGAATCAAGAGAGGAATTTGAGTTCTGGCCCTGTTTCTATGAAATTATGTAACTTTCAGCTGACATTTAATCTCTTTTGGCCTCAATTTCTTTTTTTGTAAAATGAGGATATTAGATTGGATCTCTAAGGCCCCCAAGCTATGACATCTTCTGGTTACACTTTTCTCAGCCTAAAGCAGCAGGTGTTTTGTTGGAGGGTTTTTTTTTTTAAGCATAAATTTATTTAAACTGTGTGTGATCTTTTGCCTGGCAAAACCAAGTGTCCTTGACAATGAGCTGAAAGATAGAATTAAAAGAGCTTGGAAAGAAATGAAAACCTATCCTATTTAAATACTAAACTAAAATCTTAAGAGCAAGTCAAGGAGGTAGAGGGAAGTAAAATTATTTGTGCTGAGAAAACAGTCACAACTGTTTTCTGAAACTGAAAAATTAATTGTGAAAGTTTTATAGATATATGTATATACATATATATGTGTGTGTATGTATATATCACAAATTAATTAGTCCTATCCACTTTGGTATTGGTTAAATCTTGCATGTATTTTTTTTTAAAAGCAAATCAATGATTAGCATGAGGCGATTATCCAACCTTCTTAAATAATATTAGATCCATAACTTCAACTGAAGGATAGGGGAAGGATATAAAGGTTTCATAAATCAAAGAGCCAAAGCATAATACACTATAGTAAACTCTAACCAGACCACAAAGAGGGCTTCTTTTCTCTTCATAAACATCAGATCAGGCAGCTGAAATTATTACCAAGGCTTTCTGGTAACTGTCACCTGTGGTGGGTATAATTACAGGCTACCGCTGCAAGCACGCCCACATCATACAGCTATAAAAGAACCCGCGGCTTGCCAAGACCAGGCAGACAATGGAGAACACACATGCCACCTGACAAGAGCCCAAAAAGATCAGCCAGGGAGACTAATAAAAATGACAGCTTAGAAACAAACGACAAAGCTCTGACCACAAAAAAGGCAATATCAAATTAGCTAGAAAGGTAAGTGTGGAGCATGGTTCTTCAACAGGTCACAACCCAATCAGTTATGGCTGTTTTCACACACACACACACACACACACACACACACACACACACACACACACATCTCTTTTTTATTATCATTATTTCTAAATATTCTGTTTCCTTTGCACAACATATTTGCACATTTAGGTTGTGCATATAAAAACAGCTAGGGGAAACAAAATCACTAATTCAGCTATATAAGGAGGAAAAAAAAAACAAAACCCAGTTTAGAGGATGGTCATATAGGTTATGGATTAACTGGCCTCTTTATATCTCCACCCCCTTAATGCTACTATCTGCCTTTTGGCTATTTCTGTCCTAATTAGCACGACCACAGGGTGAGCAGGGTCAAGAAAAGGCCAGTAAAAATGCATATGAGTCTATTATTTGTGTTAGTACCTCCAGAGAGAAAGGTTGAAATTCAAGGCAAAGATGAAGTCCCTATGATATCTCAGCATTTTACTTAGTGGTGTTGCCTTGTCTCTGTGACCACCTTTTGTGGGAGGTCTTTCCCTCCCTTCCCCACATCCTCCTTCGTGATGGATTCCCTTTGAGGTTATTTCCATTTACTCTACATATCTTCTATGTACCCAATTCTTTACAAGTTGCCTCCCCAATTAGAACGTAGGCTCCCTAAGGGCAGGAATCACATTTTTGCCTTTCTTTATATCCCCAGTGCTTAGCACAGTGCCTGGCACATAGTACATGTTTATTAAATGCTTTTTGACTGACTGAACACAATAGATTAAATTAGTACAAAAACTCTTTGTGGAGGTAGGGGGAGGTCAATGTATTTTTCATCTTCCTATCTTTCCTCAAGTCTAGCATGATATTTGTAAATATTTGGTATCCTTGATGCCAATTTTCAGAAGTATAAAACAGAATGAATAGAAAAAATAGTAATGACTATATTTTCCCCTCCATTCAGCCACTAATGTGATTTTCTTAAAATGTAAGTCCAACTATATCACTTCCAATTCAACAAACTCCCATGGTTCCCTATTGCCTCCAGGATCAAATATGGATTTCTCTGGTTGGAGTTCAAAGTCCTTCATAATCTAGCCTCCTCCTATTTTTCCAGTCTTCTTATAACCTTACTCCTTCCCCCACTTACTCTTCAATCTAGTGACAATGGCCTCCTTGATATTCTATGAAGAAGACACTTCATCTCTCAGCTTTGGGCATTTTCTCTGGCCATTTCCCCATGCCTGGAATGTTTTCCCTCCTCATCTCTGCCTACTAGCTTCCTTTATGTTCCAAAAATCTCAATTACATGTAAACAAAAATTTTTCAATATTAGTTTTTTTTTTAATTTTGAGTTTCAAATTTTTTCCCTCTATTCTTCCCTTGCCCCTCCTTGAGAAGGTAAACAATTTTATAGAGATTATATATGTGAAGTCATGCAAAACATTTTCACATCAGTTGTGTTGCAAAAGAAAGTACAGACCAAAAAAAAAAAACCCAAGAATAATAAAGTTAAAAAAGTGTGTTTCAATCTATACTCAGACTCCATTAGTTCTTTCTCTGGAGGTGGATAGCATTTTTCATCATAAATCGTTTGGAACTGTGTTGAATCATTATATTGCTGAGAATAGTGAAGTCATTCACAGTTGATAATCAGGACTATATTACTGTAACAGTATACAATGTTCTCCTGGTTCTGCTCGTTGTACTTTGCATCAATTCATGTAAGTCTTCCCAAGTTTTTCTGAAAGCATCCTGCTGGTCATTTCTTATAACACAATACTATTTCATCACAATCATATACCATAACTTGTTCAGCCATTTCCCAACTAATGGGCATCCTCTCAATTTCCAATTCTTTGCCACCACAAAAAGAGTTGCTATAAATTTTTTTTTGTACCTATAGGTCCTTTTCCTTTTTTAATCTCTTTGGGGCATAGATCTAGCAGTGGTATTACTAAGTTAAAGGGTGTGGACAGATTTGTAGCCCTTTGAGTATGATTCCAAATTGTTCTTCAGAATGGTTGGATTAGTTCACAATTTCACCAATAGTGCATTAGTGTCCTTATTTTTCCATATCCCCTACAGCATCTGTTATTTTCCTTTTCATGTTAGGCAATCTGATAGGTGTGAGGTGGTACCTTAGAGTTGTTTTAATTTGCATTTCTCTAATCAATAGTGATTTAGAGGGCAACTTCTAGGAGCCAAGATGGTGGAATAAGCAGTAAATAACTCTACCTCTCCCATATTCACCTCCAAACAATGTCAGAATCATTGGAATTCTTGAAAGCCATAATCAAAAGAAGGACATGGACATAATCTTTCAAGAAATTATCAAAGAAAACTACCCTGATATCTTGGAACCAGAAGGCAAAATAGACATTGAAAGAATTCACCAATCACCTCAGGAAAGAGATTCCAAAATAAAACCTTCAATGGACATTATAGCTAAATTACAGAACTATCAGGTCAAGGAAAAAATATTGCAAGTGGCCAGAAAGAAACAATTTAAATACTGGGGAGCCACAATAAGGATTACACAGGACTTAGCAGCTGCAAAACTAAAGGATTAGAGGTCATGGAATATGAAATTCTAAAAGGCAAAGGAACTAGGACTACAATCAAGAATCACCTACCCAGTGAAATTATGCATAATACTTCAAAGAGAAAATGGTAATTCAATGAAAAAGAAGGATTTCAAGCTTTCATAAAGAGAAGACCAGAACTGAACAAAAAAATTTATATCCAATATCAAGACCCAAGGGAAGCCTAAAAAAGGTTAAAAGGGAAAAGAAAACATAAGGGATTCAATGAGGCTGATCTATTTAAATCCCTACATGGAAAGATGATATTCTAATTCTTAAAAATTATACCACTAATAGTATGGCTAGAAGAAATATACATAGACAGAGGGTACAGGTATAAGGTGAATTTGAAGGAATGACTTAAAAAAACTAATTAAGAGATGAAAAAGTGGAGTACACTGGATGCAGAAGTAAGGGAGGTAGATTATTGGGGTAAATATATATGGGGTAAATTATTTCCTATTCAGTAGAAGGAAAGATGGAATGGTGGGTGAGGGGCATCTCTTGAACCTTATTCTCATCAGTATTGGCTCAAAGAGGAAACAATATACACAATCAGTTGAATATAGAAGTCTAACATACCCAAGTAGGAGAGGAAAAGATTAAGTATACAGGGTGGGGTGACTGACAGAAGAGAAAGCAGATTGAGGGAGTTGATAGACAAAAGCAAAACACTCATAAGGAGGGGAAAGTTGAAAGGAGAGGAGAAGCAGGAGGAAAAATAGGATGGAGGGAAATACACAATTAGTAATAATAACTGTGAATGTGAATGAGATGAACTCTCCCATAAAATGGAAGCAGATAGCAGAGTGGATCAAAAACAAGAATTCTACAATATGTTGTTTACAAGAAACACAATTGAAGCAGAGATACAAACAGAGTAAAGGTGAGAGACTGGAGAAGATTCTATTTATCTTCAGCTGAAGTGAAAGAAAAGCAGAGGTAGTAATCCTGATATCAGACAAAATAAAAGCAAAAAATAGACCTAGTTAAAAGAGATAAGGAAAGAAACTATATCTTGCTGAAAGGTACATTGGACATTGAAATAATACCAATACTAAATATATATGCACCAACTGGTATAGTATCAAAATTCTTAAAGGAGAAGTTAAGTGAGTAACAGGTTTATGACCAAACATGAAATAGAGAGCATTATGAAATGTAAAATAGATAATTTTGATTATATTAAATCAAAAACCTTTTGCACAAAGAAAACCAATGTAATCAAGATTAGAAGAAAAGTAGAATCTAGGAAACAATCTTTACAGCAAGTGTCTCTGATAAAGGCCTCATTTTTCATATATAGAGAGAACTGAATCAATTTTATTAGAATACAACCCATTTTCCAAATAATAAATGATCAAAGGACATGAACAGGCAGTTTTGAGATGAAGAAATCAAAGCTATGTATAGGCATATGAAGAAGTGCTCTAAATCACTTTTGATTAAAGAAATGTAAATTAAAATAACTTTGAGGTACCACCTCATCCCTATCAGATTGGTTAATATGACAAAAAAGGAAAATGATAAATGTTGGAGAGGATGTGGGAAAATTAGGACACTAATGCATTGTTGGCAGAGTTGTGAAATGATCCAACTATTCTGGAGAGCCATTTGGAGCTATGTCCAAAGGGCAACCAAATTGTGCATACCCTTTGATCCAGCAATACCACAACTAGGTCTGTACCCCAAAGAGATCATTAAAAAGGGAAAAGAACCTACATGTTCAAAAAATATTTATAGCAGCCCTTTTTGTGGTGGTAAAATATCAGAAACTGAAGGGACCATAAGTTGGGGGATGACTGAACAAGATGTGGTACATTAATGGAATACTATTGTTCCATAAGAGATGATGAACAGGAAGATTTCAGAAAAATCTGGAAAGATTTGTATGAATTGAGCAAAGTGAAATGAGCAGAACCAATTAAACATTGTATATAGTATCAGCAACACTGTGAATTGATCAGTTATGAATGACTCAACTCTTCTCAGCCACACAATGATTCAAGTCAAGTAAAAAGGACTCACAAAGAAAAATGCTATCCATATCCAAATAAAGAATTGATGGATTATGAGTGCGGATCAAAACATACTTTTTTCACCGACCTTGTTATTTTTCATGTTTTTTCTCCTTTTGATCTGTTTCTTCCTTCACAACTGTGACTAATATGGAAATATGTTTTACATGAGTGCAAATATATAACCTATATGAAATTGCCTACCATTTCTGGAAGAGGGGAGGGACAAAGGGAAAAAATTTGGAACTTAAAATCTTGTGAAAATGAATGCTAAAAATTATCTTGACATGTAATTGGGGAAAAACTAAAACACTATTTAAAATAATGATTAAGAGCATTTTTTCACATGACTATAGATAGCTTTGATTTCTCCTTCTAAAAACTGCCTGTTCATACCCTCTAACCATAAATCATTTGAGGAATGACTTGTATTCTTACTCAGTTCTCTATATATTTGAGAAATGAGGACTTTATCAGAGAAACTTAATATAAAATCCCCATTCCCCACCAAGATTCCTGCTTTCTTTCTAATCTTGGCTGCATTGGTTTTGTTTGTGCAGAATATTTCTAATTTGATGTAATCAAAATCATACATTTTGCATCTTGTAATGCTCTCTATTCCTTATTTGGTCATAAATTTTTCCTTATCCATAGATATGACAGGTAAAATGTTCCATGCTCCCCTAATTTGTTTATGGTATCACTCCTTATGTCTAAATCATGTACCCATTTTGGTTTTTGTTGTTGTTTCATGTACCCATTTTGAACTTTTCTTTGTATATGCTGTGAGATGTTGGTTTATACCTAGTTTCTGCCAAACTGCTTCCTATTTTTCCTAGCAATTTCCTAGCAAATAGGATTTCTTGTTACAAAATCTTGGATCTTCAGTTTTGTCAAATACTAGATTACTATGATTATTTATTTCTGTGCATTGCTTACTTAATCTATTCCATTGATCCATCACAGTCTTTCTTAGCTAGTCCAAGATTGTTTTTATGATTACCACTTTGTAATACAGTTTAAGATCTGGTACTGCAAAGCTACTTTCTGTCACATTTTTTTCATTGATACCCTTGATACTCTTGACTTTTTGTTCTTCCAGATGAATTTTGTTATTATTTTTTCTAGCTCTTAAAAAAAATTGGCAGATAGAGCTCTGGCCTTGGAGTCATGAGGAACTGAGTTCAAATCCAACCTCAGACACTTGACACTTACTGGCTGTGTGACCCTGGGCAAGTCACTTAACCCCAATTGACTCACCAAAAAGCAAAAGCCAATTTTTTTTGTAATTTGATTAGTATGACACTGAATAAATAAAGTAAGTTAGGTAGAATTGTCATTTTTATTATATTGGCTCTGCATACTCACGAGTAATCAATATTTCTCTAGTTGTTATATATTATCTGCAGATATTTTAAATGGAATTTCTTTATCTCTTCCTGCTGGAGTTTGTTGGTTACATACAGAAATACTCATGATTTATGTGGGTTTATTTCATATGTTTACAATTTTGCTGAAGTTGTTAATTATTTCAACTAGTTTTTGAGTTGATTCTCTATGATTCTCTAAGTATACCAAAATATTATCTTCAAAGAGTGATAGTTTTGTTTCCTCATTGCCTCTTCTAATTCTTTTAATTTCTTTTCCTTCTCGTTGCTATAGTTAGCATTTCTAGAAAAAAATATTAAGTAATAGTGGTGATGATAAGCATCTTTGCTTTACCCTTGATCTTATTGGAAAAGCTTCTAGCTTATCCCTATTACAGATAATGTTTGTCCATAGTACATTTAAGAAAGGATCTGAGTAACAATGATGTACCTTCAAAACTAAGTTCAACCTTCTATCAGAAGGGAAGATCACCCAGCAGAGGCCATGTTCATAATAATTTGTATATATGACCTTATTGTTGTTCATTTGTGTCCAACTCTTCATGATCCCATTTGGGGTTTTCCTGGCAATGACACTAGAGCGGTTTGACATTTTCTTCTCCAGCTAATTTTACAGATGAAGAAACTGAGGCAAACAGAGTTAAGGGATTTGAGCAGGGGTTACTCAGCTAGTAAGTGTCTGAGGTGAGGGCAGATTTGAACTCAGGTCCTCCTGACTCCAGGCCCAGTGCTTTGTCCACTGCACCCATGATATGAAGGACTAAACAACAACAAACATGACCATCACAGGTAAAGTTTTGTGGAAGGCATGTATTATCAGGAAACACATAAGAAAAAAAGGTGGAACAAGAGGAATGTTCACTATAAGCTTGTTTATGGAGGAATTACGAAAAGATATGGACAAAAATTTTTAGGATGAGAAGACATGGAGTACATAAGCAGAGAAATATCACCATTGGTAAGATCATAGATTTATTTTAATATAAAAGTAAATGAGTACATATTGATATTCTTTTCACTCTCTCCAATCCATCCTCTACTTAGCTGCCAGAAGAAATTTTCCTAAAGTACAGGAATTACCATATCACTTTAGTCCTTAAAATGCTATCCCTACATTTCCAACATTTTATACTATTCTGTTACATGTTCTTTAGGACAAATTGGATTAATAGCTTTTTTCTATACTTGATTCTCAAAATCATAGAATTTCAGAGTTGGAAGGGACCCCTCCTCCAACTCATACTCCCTCAAAGAACACAATCTACAAAATACCTATGTTCATCTAGCCTTTGCTTAAAGACCTATGAGGAGGCAACCCACAACTTTCTGAGGTAGCCCACTCTACTTGTAGATAGCTGTAATATTAGTTTTTTTTCTTATATCAGACCTTATATCAGTCTCTTTATAATGTTAACCTATTATAATATCTTCATTGCACACAATTTTCTGCTGTCTTAAACTAGTACAGACTTATGCCTGGAATAATATTTTTCCTCATCTGTCTCTAAAGAACTTTGCTTCCTCCTTTAAGGGTCAGCTTAGATGTCACATAATCCATGAAGTCTTCCTTGATCCCCCCAGGTTTTAGTGGTCCTCTCACATCACTTTATTTTATGCTTATTTGTATAAATATTAAAACATACACACAAACACCCTAAAATATAAGCTCCTTGAGGGTGGGGAGGGCTTCACTTTTGTTTTTGTGTCCCAAGTACCTAACAAAGTACTTTGCATATCACAGGTGTATAATGTTTATCGAATTAAATTGATTAGTCATGGTCTGTGAATTTCTCAGGCAACATGTCATAAAAGTTAACGTCTAAATTCATATTTAGAGGTTTTAGTTACAAGAAAGGAAGGGTTATTTTGTATTTTATATATAATAACTGTGATTTTGGAGTCCAAGCAAATGAAAAGAAATCCAACCAAAGGTAAAAAAAAAAATATCCAATTTACAGCGAAAAGTGGCTGGAGATAGTTAAGGAAAACTTATTGGCCTCATACATTCAATATTTTTATAACTTTTGGAGCAATATTTTGGGGGATTTAAATTTTACATTGAACTATGATTACTAGAGGCATAAGGTTTTTAAATTCCAATTCTAATTGGCTTTTTCACTGAAAAAGATTTAGCAGTGTGATATAGAATTTGACATTTTGAACAAAGCAGACCACTCAAATCCCTAGTAATTTGAATCAAATAAGCACATACCAAACATAAGTATACAAAATATCTTCACAAAAATGTCATTGTCAGTTCATAATGGGATAGTCAAATCCTTTAAACTGTCAATTTGTGAAAGAAAACACATGATTTTAACAAATAATATTAAGAAAAATGTTCAACTTCATTAATAATCAAAGAAATACAAAATTAAATAACTCTGAGGAACCACATCATAACCATCAAACTGCTAAAACAATAATTAAAAAGCAACAAAATAAATGTTTGTAGTATTATGAAGGAACGTACACCATTCCATTTCTGGCAGAATTGAAAATATGGAGAATTTTTGGGGGCAAAAAATTTGGTAGTAGCCAGAAAATGTTACAAAAACAATTACAATCTGTGAACAAATAATTCATTGTTAAGCATATCCCTTAAAAATGTTATCAAAATCTATAACAAGGTGGTTGCTCAAAAAATTTCATAGCAGTTTATATGTAATGGCAAAAACTAGAAACAATCTAAATGTTTGACAATAGATGGATGGTTAAATAAAATGTAATAACATAATGGAATACCACAACACAATTGAGACCAATATAAGGAATACAAAGAAATATGGAAATGGCTTCATGAAATAATGCAAAGTAAAATAAAAACTCAGAAGTATAATAGAATATACATTATGACTACATGTAGATGGAAAATTAATGAAAATAAATGAACAAAGTCTCCTAAAGAAAATATTACCTACATGTAGCAACAGGAACATGGAAATGATATTTCATGCACTGACACTAATTGATATAAATTTACTTAAGTACAAGCAACTTCAATTGGTTACATTGATGTTTAATGGAAAGTCTTTAATAAAATATTTAGCAATAATGTCACTCCTGAACTTTTAAAAAAGATTTTCAACAATTGTGGAGACATTTTAGTGCCTTAATAAGGAAGCAAGGATATTATCAAAACTTCGTTTTTAATGTCTAATTTATTTAAAACCTCCACAACCAAGAATAGATGTTACTTTAAGTGTTGGGAAGTTACTGAGTCTTGTTCCCTTTTTGGTACATAAAAAAGCCAAACATATGGATCGTTTAAGTAATTTAATTTAGAGTACAGTTAATAATTGAACTTCCAACTGATGACTCTAGTACTTCAATATTCAGTATTTTAATAATTCAATATTCAGTATTTTAATAATCTGGAATGGTCATGTAAAAAATGAAAATCTACTCTTCCCATACAGGATGTGCTAAAACAAGTACAGTGAAATCACTTAATAAGAAAATATTTGGCTTGGAACAAATCAATTTGTCTAAAAGGAAAGAAACATAGGTATATGCATGATTAAATAGCATTTTTAAAATATTGCTTGCTTCTAATTGGACAGAAATCAGGTTTTAATCAACTTCTTATATAATATACTACAATAAACTCAAAACAGATACATGACCTGATTACTAAAGATTACTCCCCCTCTCCAAATTGGAAGAATACCAGATCAGATGCCTTCCATATCTATAGCTAGGTACTAACTCTGAAGTAAATAAGAAACAGAGGCAACCATACAATATTAAATAAATAATGTTGATTACATGAAATTGAAAAGGTTCTGAACTAGCAAAATCAATGCAACTAGGAAAGGAAGAAAAGCTGCTAATTGGAGGAAAACATTTTAATGAGATACCTTTAATAGGGTCTGATATCCATAATACATAAATAATAATATAGATCCATACATACATACATATATAAATACACCTACCTAGGTATACGTATGTATCAGTGTATGCATATATGTATATATACATGACCAAGAGCTCTCACCCAATGTTTAAGTGGTAAAATTATATGAACAAGCAGTTTTTGAAAAAGAACCAAAAATTATTAAATAAATACTGTTCCAAAGCATAAGAGAAATGTAAGTCAAAACAATCCTTTGGATACATCCTACACCTAGCAAATTGGCAAATATGGTATAAGATAGAGGCAGTCAATATTTGGGGTTATTGAAACAGTGCATCCTAAAAATCTTAGTATAGTCTTAAGTTTTAACACTTTCCATAGCCACATCAACATGATATAGCCACAATAATACACTGGAGATATAACTATGAACTGATGCAACCATTTTGGAAAACAACTTCAAATACTCCTAAGAAAATGACTATAAAGTCTATACCCTTTTACGCAGAATTCCATTGCTACATGTCTATCCCAAGAAGGTCAAAGACAAAATGTTCCCCTAGACCAAAATATTTAGAAGAGCAATTACTGTGGTAGCAAAGAACTGGAACAAAGCAGATGCCCATCAACTGAGGACTGGCTGAACAAGTTGTACACGAATGTAATGGAATTTTACTGTGCCATTAGAAACGATGAGTATGAAGAATTCAGCAAAGCATGGCTTGGACTAAATGGCTAAGTTTCTTTAAACTCCAAAATTACTTAATTCTATGACCATATAAGGTACAAAAACACTCACGATATATCAAAAAAGGGAAAGAGAAATATATTCACACATATACAAATATAATGCTCTTAGACAGTCATGATGGTGTTTAGATACTACAATTTTCTAGCCAATTATTTTTTGAAGTACCTTCTTCACTATCAACCTACAACCAGAGTTAAATTCAATTCAATATTAGGTTACATTTCCAGAGCCTTGCTTCAAAAAGCAGCAGCTTAAGTGTTAAGTGAAATGAACTTAACAGATCACATCACAGTCTATAGTAAGCGACAGCTCAAAAGGAGAAGACCTATCTTGACTGTAGATGTTGCTCATGAGGCCCCAAACTTGAAAAGCAAGAAAGGTGGAAGGTAGTGATAGAGTTGCTTTGACAAAGTGAGGGATCAAGCCTATAATAACAAAGGTTAGCTAACACTACATTGTATTATATGACAGAACCCAGGTGAATGAGTGGAATTGCATGTTACTCAGAGACTACAACCTAGCAGACAGCTTTGGTAGGTCAACACTGAGATATACTGATGATACTTTTCTGGTTCTATGGGATTCTAATCAGTATACCTGCACTTTTCTCCCTAGCTGTAAATCCATTTTAAAATTGGAAAAAAATATAAACAGCAACAACAAAAGCATTTAAAAAGTTTATAGTGTCCTTTTAATTTTCAACAGATTATCTTTTTAATTCAATTACTATAATTTTATTAAAGGCCATAATTATTGTTGATGCCTGAAATGTTGTCAACAGAAGGTGCAATTATGCTGCATAAAAATGTAATCACAATGTGCAATGATGGATAATTCCTCAAATACTCTATAAAAATAACTTTAAAATATTTTAAAATTTATTAATATATTATTCAGCTAATCCTTTTAGTGAATTTTTGGAAGATGTTTTCCAATGAGCTAGAAAAAATAAAAATTACATCAACATTGCAATATTACTTAAAGCACAGATATAATGAGGTTGACATCTAAAGAAGCCAAAAGACCTTTCCCCTTAAAAAAGTCTTTGTTGATGGAAATGTTCTCAGGTGTTGATAGTATACTGACAATCCAGAAGTGCAAAAAGATAAGCAGAATAGACAGTAATATTAGTTTTACAATATCTGTATCACACATTGTTGGGGTGAGGTGGGAAGGTAATGTTTTAGAGGAGGGAACATACAAGTAGAACCTGTAAGCTTAGTGAAATGCAGACAAGTCAACTTGTGAATAAATCAGTAATAGCAACATATAAAGAAAAAAATAATTGTTCACAGTTTGCACTCTTGCAAATGACTGAGGATACTAAAGGATTATTATCATCAGTTTCTTAAAGTGTCAGTTCCCCAAACATAGTCATACTCCATTTTTTCTTCCCCTCTCAAAGATCAAATCTGTTGAATATTCTTCTAAACTAAGTGCAGTGTTTAGAGTCACCTATTAAAGGTTCTAAATAGATATTCCCCTGCCATACATCATCACTTCTGAAAAGCATACAAGTCAACTTTTCATTCCTTTCTGACCTTTGTTGCCATATTTTTCCTTTTCTACCTTCCCCACCCTATGCATTTTAAATAAGAAAAGGCTTATTTCTCTTATAATACTTTCCCCCCTGCAATATACTCATAAAAACATGCATCTATGGAAAAATATACTTCCACTTCACAAATGTAATGGCATCCAACTAGAAAAAAAGTTGCTGTTGTTCTTGTTTTAAAATTCTTTAAGTAATTAAATAACTTTAACTTAAGCCACAAAAATTAAACCCTTTCCTTTGCTTACACAAAGAGTCAGACACAACTGAACAAGTGAGGAACAACAAAAATATTTATATAGCTCCTGTGTGCCAGGCACTGTGCTAAATGCTTTTCCACACCCTGAGAGATGAGCCCTATTTCCTAGATTTGCAGATGAGAAGACTGAGGCAAACTGAGGTTAAATGACTTTCCCAAGATCACACAGTTGGTATGTGTCTGAGGCTGTATTTGAAGGCAGGTCTTCTTGACTTCAGACCCAATGCTCTATCTACTGTTCCATCTGAAACAATTGAATGAGCACACACTCAAGTACATAGACTTCTTCCCAGAATGATCTACAATGCACTCTGATAGCTCAAAAAAATGAAAATAAAGTTCTTACATGATTACCCACAAGTTCAGACCATACATAGATCAAGCCAATTTGAATTGATAAATTGTATTTTTAATTACTGATTTTGCTACAAGTTAGGTTATACATGGATACGTGTACATATCAATCTTTTACAATCATGTTTTTGTTTCATATAATATTATTATTAATAGCCAGAATATACAAAATATCATTCTATGACATTCAGGTCCTCTGAAGGTGGTCATAGTGTAAGATGGCAATAGTACAATGATATTAACTAGAAAGCAGACAAGGAAAAAACTCAAACCACCAATTCAACTCTGTGGTCTCTAAGTACCTTTCAGATTTTCTTGCCAAATTCTCTCAATTTTGGGTCTTTGGGGGAGGGCTAGAAATGCAGTTAAAAAGAAGGCCCATATTTCTCTCAATTCAAAATAGCCAATTTTATTCAGTGTAGCAAATACACTACTACTGTCTTCTTTTTCTTGTTGTTGTTTTAGCAAAGAAGAAATTACTCCTAGAAGTAATTACTTTCATACAACTTCGAACACAGGGAGGAAAAAAACTCTAGAAACATGATCATATCATTTAATAAATCAATACTTTTCTCAAGACCACCAAGAAATTAGTCAATAACTTTTAATAATGTGCCACACATTTTAAATGTGAAGAAAGTGTCATGCTTTTGAATAAAAAACAGAAGCAACATTTTGCATTTTGATTATATTAATGCAACAATAAAAATGTTTTTATCAAGTAGGGAAATAGGGTACCCTAAATAGTGAAATGAACAGATAGGAAAGGCCTCTGGACTCTTTCAAAGACCCCTGAGCTACCTCAAGACCAAACCCTTTTTTAGGAAGGGCAAATTAGTACCAACTAATGTCATGATTGACTATGTTTCATGTATTAGGCATATTCCTCAAACTTCATTCAAAATTCTTACTTGAATCCTCAAGTACCATATAGTGAATGATATATCAACATGGTCAGTGATAGTACCTACGTCAGTTAAACTGCGGTTGAGAAATTATCATAAAATTAGCCATTTCAAATGAACTTTAGACATTTGGAAAAAGGGGAAGGACAGTATTAGACCTGTCCTCAAGCCTTCCCTTCTTATACAACTAATAAGCAAGGTGGAATCTTCACCTACAGGATTATCTACCCTTGTTTTGTTTTAAATGACACACAATGGAACATTCACTGGACATGTTGTGATGTAATATCATATTTTTGTGAGTAAAATTGCATCTTTGCTAATTTAGACTTTTAGAGATCACCAAAGTTATTTGTCCATCTTCAATTCTGTGTTCCCCCCAAATTTTAAAGTAACTGACATTGAACTATTCCTTGCATCCTGGCAAAACTGTCACTGTTAAGAAAAAAAAAGTGAGCTACTAGCAGAACGATAGACAAATGACCTCACATTCTGCCCATGTTCAATTAACTTTCAGAGTTCTCCTTTAGTTCACTAACCCACTGGTATTTATTATTTTTTTTATTAATTCTTTGGATTAATCTTGCAGGCCATTAATCAATATTTTAAAAATTCTCCTAAAGAAATTCTTTTAAGGTCACCATTTCTCTTCCTCAAACTATGGTAACATCAAATTGCCATATAATCAACAAGGAACAACTAACTGCTTCATTTGGAGGCTAGTGAAAACATGAAATAAATAATTTTCATATTTCTCTTCTGCCTGAGAGTAGTGAAATTCTATGCTGAAAGTTTTAAAGGGACCTTGTGGGGAGGGGTGAGCAAGAAGCTAATCATAGTGCATGGAAGCAGCCAACAGCTAAGGAAATGTGAGGGTGCAAATCAAGGAAATAAAGACAAATATGGAGAAACTTTGAATAACACGAATACTAAAATATTTTCTTGAAACAAATGTCTTTGGCAACTTCAAAGTCACAATAGATAAAGAAACAAATAAGCAATAATATAGTAATGTTCCACTTAACTGGAGGTAAAGCTGTCAGTAACTTCAACCATGTAGAAAATAGGATCAACTTCAGAAATAAGTACAACACACTCTCATCAGAGAGGAAGATAATTCTCACAAAGGTTCTAGCTTTCCACTCTAGGGAAGGTTTAGAAATGTCCATAACAATCCCAAGCCCACCTTACACCACAGGGGCTTGATGCTAAATGATGAAGTACTATAGAAATGTCATTTCAAGTTTTCAAGCTTCAAATAACTTTGGAAATAATATTATAGAGGAAAGTTAACACTTTTTGTCATGTAAATATTCTTATCTACATTTTACAGATGAAGAACTCAAGGCTCAGAAGGACTAAATATCTACATTGTCACCAAGTTAGAAAGTGGCTTAGAAAGAATTTGCACCCATATCTTCCTTACTCTAACCTTAGCCCTCTCTTTTTTATGTCACACGTGTGCAAGGTATGCAAATAAGTTGGCCAATAATAAAATGATCCTCATGTATAACTTATATGAAATTGCTTGCCTTCTCAATGGGGAGGAGATGGTAGGGAGGGAGAAAAAGAGAGAATTTGGAACTCAAAGTTTTTTAAAAAAACGAACGTTAAAAAATTGTTTTTACATGTAACTGGGGAAAAATAAAATACTAAATAAAAGCTTAAAAAAAAGAAAACAATAAGAATAATAAAGTGATCCCCAATAGCACTGTCTCCAGAAAAATCAGTATGATTACTGATTGCTTCCCTACTCCCAAACAATAGTGCATTGCTTAATATGATGATCCAATTCAAGAGGCATTTATTGTCTACTCACTGCGCATAGTCAATAAGGATGTGGGGTGAGGAAAACAAATAAAATAGTCCCTATATTCCAGAATCTTATGTGGATTTTTATGTTTTTGGTTTTTGGGGTGTGTGTGTGTGTGTTTCTCTGTGTATACAACATGCATACAGATAAATAAATTGAAAATAATATTAAGAGAGGGGAAGGGCTAATAAGCGAGATCAGGAAAAAATTTCACACAGGAGGCAGCACCTTCCCTGAGGATTGAAAGAACTTAGGATTTTGTTATGACAGTAAGGGAGAATCGTATTTTAGGCAAGAACACATTCTATGCAAAGGTAGGGAGAATTGGAAGGGGCATGATGAATTCTAAAGGCAAGCTTAGCTGGAATGTAGAGGGCTATAAATGCAGGAGTTTGTATTCTTCATACGAATGACAACAGGGATCCCCTGAAGATTGTTGAGTAGAGAAGTGACATGGTCAGACCTGTTCTTTATGAATATTGATTTGACATCTATGTAAAGGACAGATTAGAGGAAGTATGAGACTAGAGGCAGGGAAACCAATTAGGAATTGGCTAAGTCTAAATGAGAGGTGATTAGGGGTCAAATTAGGCTAGGAACCATGTAAATGGAGAAAAAGGAATTCAAGATGCATACACACACACTCATATATGTTCATGTATGGCAGAGGCAAACTATGCAATGGATATGAAAAGATTTATCAGGGAAGGAGGAGAAGAGTTAAGGATGATTCCAATGTTGTGATACTAGGTGAGGAGAAGAATGATGGTGTCTTCAACAGAAATAGAGAAATTGGAAGGGGGGGGGCAGTAATGAGTTCCATTTTGGACATATTGAATATAGATGCTAACATTACATCTAGGAGAAAATAGCCATTACTTAGTGATGTGGGACTGAAGTTCAGGAGAGAGATTAGAAATGATATATCTATATCTACATATATCTCTATCAATAGAAATAAAGATGATTTTCATCTCTCGTTGATAATTCCCAAATATCTATCTTTTCTCTATTATCTATCTATAACTATCTAGCCATCTTTCATCTATCTATATATGGCTATATAGAGAGGCATGTTACTCTCTCTATATCTATCTATTTCTCCATTGTAGGGAGCATCTAATCTGTAAAATGGAAATGTTGGATTAAATGATCTGTAAGGTCCCTTCCAACTCTAAATCTAGGATCCTGTGATCCAGCAAATGATCCTGAGAAAAAAAACAGTTACCTAGGTGGGATGAGAACCAGGAAAGGAGTGTCACAGACACCAGGAGAGGAAAAAAGTATCTAGGAAGAGGGAGTATTTGACCAAAGCTGCACAGGTCAAATAGCTTGGGGATTGAGAAAAGTCCATAGAATATAACAATTAAAATATTTTAGGGATCTTGGAGAGAATAATTTAAGTACAAGAGTGGGTTCAAAGACCATTAATGATGGTACTGCACATTTCTATAGGTCATCAATATGGGATATTTCTCTAAGATGCCAAATTAATTAAGTCCTATTACACTTTTGATACTGAGAGTAAAAAGATCTCTTCAGCTTACCGGAACATGAAAAGACCCACTTACCACAAATGCTATTATACTCCTCAATGTAGATTCCCACTGGAAACAACTTTTAAGGAACTGTACTGTATTCCATATTGCCATACTAATTTTTTTCACACGATCAACATCCCTTGATAAAATCTGATAAATGGTAAGGAGAAAACAAGAAAAAGAATGAGTTGAATGCAAATCCTTCCTTCAGATTCATTAATAAGATATTTTGTCATATATTTTTGCATATTTTTGATTCATTCTCTATTAACTAATCTTTAAAAAAAATCCTGAGATTTCATCCAAAGTTTTATTTCAGATAGATCCTCATCCACAGGGTGAAAATAGTAAAATGTTCATCTGAAGAAGAAAATCATGTCTCTTTATTATTTGTATAAGACAATGCTTTTTTAGGCGATAAAACCATAGGAATTGCTGGTTTTTATTTGTTTTTAAAGACGTCACAGGGAAGGGATAGCTTTACCATGAAATGTTCTTGAGTTTTCTGCCTGGTAAGAAACTGGTAAGAAACAATGTCTATATTAAAAATCATGGTAGTTAAAGATTCGACCAAGGAAAAAGCAAGAGGATGGAGAATTCTAGTTCAAATATTAGCTCTGAACACATGCTCATTGAAACATAGAAAGAGGAAGCCTACTGTAATAATAACAATAATAATAATAAAAAGACCTGGCAGCTAGTAAACCTGAGCTAAGATCCTAACCCGAACAGCAATTTACTGTGTACTTGGCAAAGCCACAGAATTTATCTTGACCTCAGTTTCTGTCTCTTCAAAAATTAGGGGGTTGAATGAGATAGCTTAAAGGTTTTTTTTTTAGGTCTCATATTCTATTTGATATATTCTATATGATTTCTGTCCCTCTGACCATTTGAAATCTTCCCATTAGAAAGCTGTCACTCACATTCCCAATGGGTTTTAGTGTTACAAAAGGAAAAATTTAAAACATGACAAAGCTGATCATAGATTCAAAGAATCTGAGAACTACGATGGTTCTTAAGAGGTTATCTAACCAAACAACTTTATTTTAGAATTGAATAAGTCAAATCTCATACAGGTAAAAGGACTTGCCTCAGGTCACCTAGCTGGTAACAAAACAAAGCCGAGAATCCAAATTTCCTGACTGCTACCAAGGTCAGTGATTTTTCATTTCAATTTGTTTGCAAATAAAATAATTCATTTTCACCATACAGTTTTGGCATTCAAGTAAATATGGTAAGAGCAATGAAATATTAAAAATCCACAGTTTACTTGAGAAAAATATGACAATATTATGGTGCTCTAAACAAAATGTTGCTTAATTTCGGAAGACATTCTGGATTTTTCATAGTATACTTTATGGTTTTTTAGAAACCCAAAGGATGATAAGATAACATTGTGGATATTTTTAACTATTTTATGTAATCCACAGCTGTTCCCTACACAGGAAATGGTGGAAGTAATAAACACTTTAAAAAGGGACACTTTGTTCTTTGTTACACAACCGAGGAGGGACAATAGGTACAGAATAAAATCCTGAATTGTCTCTGAATAGGACAGGGAGGGACTCTGAAAAAGAATGCAAAGGTCACAGTAAAAATGTGGTATTTCCTTTAGCACGACCTTATCTTCACTTTTCTTTGAAATGATGAGAGAGGAACTAAGTGCATCAGGCAGAGGAAAGGTATTTTCTTCAAAAGAGGACAGAAAGCCATAACATTTAACCCTGTAGTCAAACCTAAAATAATTAGGGAGGCCATGGGTGAAGATTATATTGGGGAATCAATGACTGACCCTTTGCTATACATCCTCTTCTCCTGCACTACTCATTTAGATATTGATACCATGGGCACAAAAGCTTATTAATTTTAAAGGACCATCAATAAGAGACGTGGATAGAACAGACAGTGAAGGCATTAATCAAGAGAGACATGCTCCTTAAATGATAAGTAAAGGGGAGAGTGAGAGAGAGAGACAGAGAGAGAGAGAGAGAGAGAGAGAGAGAGAGAGAGAGAGAGAGAGAGAGTCATGACTTGATCACTTCTATCTCATTCAATAGATTTCTTTTCTTCCTTTCATTCTCTTCCCTCTCATTCCTGCCCTTTCCTCTCCTCTCCCCCTGTGCCCTGGTTATCACCTTCCTGCAATTCTCATTGAAGTCTTGGCTTTAAGGTTAAAAAATAAATTTAAAAAAAAAAGACCACCATCAAATAACCACTTCTAATGATTACTGAGTGTACAAATAAGTTGGCAGACATTGACCTACCTTTTTGGAAAGCTTGCGGCTATCTTCAACAAAGCGCTTTTCTCTGGGTGTAAAGGTCCTAATGCTTGCTTTTACCTAAACAACAACAAAAAAAGTTTAAAATGGCAGCTTCTGCACTGATTTCTTTTTCATTAGGTAAATAATAATAATAATAAATAATAATAAGCCAATACATTCTGATGCACTTG
The DNA here is from genome assembly GCF_900497805.2 of Vombatus ursinus. Taxonomy (NCBI): domain Eukaryota; kingdom Metazoa; phylum Chordata; class Mammalia; order Diprotodontia; family Vombatidae; genus Vombatus; species Vombatus ursinus. The sequence goes on along the minus strand of NW_020948983.1, from coordinate 37,378,490 downwards.
GTTTTTTGGTTTGTTTTTTAGCAGAGAGCACCAATGAGTTAGGGACTTAACAAGGATGAGGCTAAGGCCTGAGAAGAAATTAGAAGCATTTCAATGGACTTGATTTAATAAAACTGTTGGGCAGGGCAGGTTGGAACTAAGGATTACTTAAGACCATCACTGCACCTTCCTAAATCAGTGGAAGATTTTCAACTACTGCAGAGTTGTATTCAATGTGCTTGTGGTTCACTGAGTTCCTAAACTTTTCATTGTTATCCAAACTGCCCTCACAACTTCTATTAACATCAAGTAGCTAAAGTCAGTTCTTGATTTTTATGTTTTGTTTTTGTTTTTTAGGCAATTGGGGTTAAGTGACTTGCCCAGAGTCACACAGCTAGTAAGTGTCAAGTGTTTGGTCTGAGGCCGGATTTGAACTCATGTCTTCCTGACTTCAGGGTCGGTGCTCTATCCACTTAGCCACCTAGCTGTCCCCAGTTCTTGATTTTTAATGTAAGAGGCAAATGAATTTTGAATTCTAGGTGCTTTGTCTATCTACTTCTATTTTTTCACATGATTAAATGACATTAAGCTGAATTATTGGTGCTTTCATAAGAATATATTTAGCTTCAGGTTGATTACATTAACTTTTTAAAATTAATTCTTCATAGTTTTTCTGCTTATGGGAACTTACCAATAAGATAGAAGTGATCAAAGCTGGCCTACAGTGCAGAGCAAAAAAGGAAACAAGCAACTTCTTGTAGGTCTTTGCAATAACACGTATTGATATACACATATTTAGAAAGTGTTTTAGGGAGAGAGGGAATTAGAAGAGAGGAGTGAATAGCAGTGACCTACAACCTAGGAAGTTCTATATAATGTAATCATGGGAATTTTCTTGACCTGTCTTTTGTATGAAGCAGAATATGTGACTGAGGAGAGATAGGTGTCAGTTGTTAAAGTGTACCCAAATGGGTAAAACTTACTTTGTTAACTTTCTGAGCATACTAATTGAGAGCACATGGAATTGTATGCTAGTATGAGCTACAGTAAGTTATTGTAACATAACAGTTTTTACTCTGAAGCAAAAGATGGTAGACTTTAACAATTGGGTCCTCTTCTTGATTACATATAGCAGACAATAATGTAAGCAAAATAATTTTCACTTTCTTTTGTGACAGACATTTCAGCTTTAAGACCAAAGAAAAATGGTCACCTCTTCTTTTAGATGCAACCAGGCCTGGAATGATTTATGTTTGACTTTCCCATCTAAGGGCCAATGCCCTATTGGCAGATGATGCCAAGGAATTCAACAGATTGGTTAGAGGGAATCATGAAGGAGAAGGTCCATTTAGACTTACCGGATTATATATGACATCCATCTCCAAATAAATAACTCCTTTTGATGCTTGTTCTAAATCTTTATTCTTCAGTACATAGCAACTTTGCTGCCCATCTCTAATCTATCATGTATAAAAGATAAAATATGTATTGATGAGCAATCTCTCTGCTGGGTTTTAAATGGCTACCCAAAGAGTTTCATCTCTTCAAAGCCGAGAATACAAAATGACCACCAATGGAACAAATATTAAACTGAAGATTAAACTTATTATAATCCAACTTTTAATTCCACAGTGATGCAGTTTGTGGAGCACACTACGATAATAACCAATCTGAAAATTCTGCCCTGAAAGCCAATGTGTTGATGGAAAACAATCAGCACACTTTATTAGCAATTTAAAATGGGAACTTCTCTTCCAAACATCTAAAAGGTCACCAAAATTTAGGTTTATTAAAAAGATCATGTTTGCTGTTAGCCAGGGCACAATCTAAATAAAATAAATAAATCAACACAGCTAAAAGTGAGGTGCAGGACATGTTCAAAATGCACCAAGTCCTGATAAACATTCAAAATAAACAAATCCCTCTGATAGCCTCTTCCTGCCAGTACGTGAAATCAGTTCCATGCACTAATCTGCCTGTTGGCCCCAGCACATTAGACATCTATGAAAAACATCTCCCTTATCATTTTGGAAACTATTTGGCTCAAGTTGAAGGCCTTCGCTCTTCAAATTTGATGGCAGCAATGTTTTTATTATACACAGTAGTATATGTATTGATTAAACATTTGGCTTTTTAGGAAGCATACCAGTTAATTCTAGATGGTAGCAACATGAAGCTGCAACTCACCAAACGCTCCATTTGGGATTGTAATGATCAAAGATTAAAGATAACAGGGGAAATTTGAGGGCATGAAATTTCAACCATATTTTAAATGGCTATTGCTGTCATTGCATGAATTTAGTACAAGGGTTCATATAAACAGTGGTGGAAATGAGTTAAATAAGTCACTAAAGGAAACAACAATTTCACATTACAAGGGAGAGATCACTTTCCTTCCCAAAGATACCCACCTCCCTTGGATTGCAGAGCTTTTCAGCAGAAATATAGTTTCCCTAGCCAGTGGCCAGTGTATCCAAACAGGAATCTCAGTTTCTGTTTTTATCCAGTCTCAGTTAATTGAACATGGAATCTTTTTTAATATGAAAAAAAGTATGACAATATGCCAACTTGATGTTGACCCAGCTTTGCTCTAATTTAACCTTACAGTCATACCATATTTGCCTGGCAATTCCCCTCAGTTCTCAGGAACTAGGTGGAGGTCAACCTGGACAACTTTAGGGATAAAAGGTCTCAATGGAAAAAAAAATATGACAAAGCAGGAAGAGTAATTTCTGATTTCCTAAGTCACTTTTTTTTCTTGATTAAGATTGAACCAGTGCATCAATGTGTGTTTGCTAAGTTTAACTTGCAAAGCCCAAACCTGTATCACTTTATGGTCCTTTAATGAATTAAGTTAGAGAAATACTCCACTATTTGTGATCCTACCAACTCCTTCTTTTTGAGTAGAAAGGAGAGAATTGCCGAGAGTGCTTCCCAATTGCCTTGGGAATTGTTTTGCCATAGTCTTATATAAAAATAATTTTGAAACATATTTTGTATTTATCCATTCAAATAGCAAAACAGTAGCCAATAAAATACTTAAGACATTTCCTTTTACTCTTTCTCTGGTGGAACTTTCAACTCTAGGGGAAAAATTCTGGGACATCCTAACTCCCATAATTCTTGTATGTCTGCTTTTATACATGTGAGGGAGGGGAGAAATCAATGAGTTCACAGATTTTTCAATTCTAAGTATTAAGTAAAAACAGCCAAAATGATTTTAGAGCCAATAGATAAATAAACCGTATGAACTTACATTTATAGTGGCCAAAACCACTTTATTGGCTGTTATTGGGTCTTTAAGCTAAAATTGGCTGCAATTTTCTGATTACAACAAATAGAGGCAAGTTTTTCTAGTTTTCTGAGAACTGAAAAGAAACTTTAAAAAATATTGAGCCTTTCAAAGGTAAAAGAGTCATTAAATATGATTCTATGACATCATAATGGAGTTTAAAATGATTGACAATCAAAAGACTTTCAACACCTGACTCTCACACTAACCAATTACGTAACTTGTATCATCTCACTTATTCTCTCTGGATCTCAGGTTCTTTGAATGAAAAAAAAATTATTATATTAGCCTAGATGATCCCCTTTCAGTTTTAAGATTTTGTGATTCTAGGACATAAAATAGTTTTAGTGTATATACATGTTCATTGTATACATATTCATAACACAAATATATATGAATATATGTTCATGTATGTCACATTCATTATATACATATATTCAATATATACACAGTCATTAATTTGTGTAACACAGTTAAATGGTCATATAGGTCCCTACACAAAAGATATTGTTGTCCAAGGACACAGAAAACACTCTCTTCTTAGCTGGAACATTTCTTTTATGCTAAAAGTTATCATTATCCTCCATTTAGAATTGCATTGATGTAAACCATCACCACCTGATTCAATGAGGAAGATAATCAAAATTAACATCAAGGAATAAAACTATCAGCTTGGTTTATGTAGGAAAGATATGCAATTATAGTTCAATCTAACACTAAAGATTCATATTAATTTCTCAGTTGTTTGACCTTCATGAAAAAAAAGAGAATAATTGGAAATAAAGTAACATTACTTCATCAGGCACCTTTTAGTGCATACAAAAGAGAAAAAAAAATAGTTTAACATAGCAATGGCATGATAACCTAGTCTGTTCCAGCTGATACACAGTAGAAAGTTACCATCCTATTGAATACAATGAGAAGAGGTTATAAAGTCAACCAAGGTAAAGAAGGAAATAAATCAAATCTGTTGGTAGGTAGGTCCCATTCTAGCATAAATTTAGAATCAGGACTATTTTCAATGATATAGGGATGAAACCATATGATAATAAGTAAGAAATGTTAACAAGGGTACCATGGTGCTGCTTTTATAGATCTGACTGTGTGTTTTTACATTTATATTAAGGGCAGAGTTGTTAGCCTCCACAACTATGATGGAGAAAATTTGTCTATTAGAGTGTGCAAACCTCCAAACTTACAACCATAAGTGGAACTTGGGTAAATATTTAATTGGAAATGCAAATGCACATTTAAAGCATGGATGTTTATTATGTACAAGCAATTCTAGAAAAATTACTCTATAAACCTAATTAACTGAAACTGTTGTAACAGGAGCAGCTAGTTACTGTCCCCACAGATGCCCAAGGAATGTGATGGAGTCACAGACCAACAAACTTGCCTCATTGCAAAGCCTTGGCTTTTTACACCCTTGAACTTCTAGCAAAATAGTATCTCTTTTTTTGCATTCCTTTTACTAGAAAATTTAAATGATTCTGTCTTAAAGATGGGGTATAATTGCTGATAACATTGAAAATGTGACTTTTTAAAAGGTATATAAATTTACTTCTATACCAGACTGGTGATTTTATCAGTGTAGGGGACTTCCAAGGAGAAACTAATTACTGATACCAAGACAGATCAGCTTCTTCTTTGTATTTCATACTTTCAGAAAGCTACTTGGGGGCAATGAGAGTTTAAGTGACTGGCCCAGAATTATACAGCTAGGTCATGTCAGAGGTTGGATTTGAACCCAAGTCTTTCTGACTCTGGAGACAGCTCTCTATGCACTCATTTTATCAAGTTACTTCAATAATACTGATTTATCACCATAATTTGACTTGAGTCCATAAATAAATTTGAGGTCACTTACCAAAAATTGCTAAAGTACAAATATATAAATCTGTGAGAAATTGGAACTTTTTTTAACAGTAAGTATTAGGATCATTCTTGGTTTATTCCAAAGTTATCTCCTACACATAAGAGGTCTTTTTAAAAATTAAATTATGTTTTTTTCCCAATCAGCAAAAATGTACCTCTCTGCCACCCTTTCTTTCCTTCCTCCAAATGAGAAAAGAAGAAAAGCAAAATCTCTGTTACAAATATGTATAGTCATACAAAACAAATTTTAGTATGTTACATTTAAAAGAGAAAAAAACATATTTAATACACACATATATACATAAGTGTACACACACATACATGCATGTGTATGTGTGTTTATGTCTTTTTCTGCACTTTCACTTTTCTATGAGGAAGTGGAAAGCATGTTTTATCATTAGTCCTCTCGAATCATTACGCTGATCAGGATTTCTAATTCTTTCAAAGTTACAATACTGTTATCATTGAATAAATTGTTTTTTCTAATACTGTTTATTCTACATCAGTTCATGCATGTCTCAGGTTTCTCTGGAGCCATCCCCTTCATTATTTCTTACAGCACAATAGTTTTCAATAACATTTATTACTATAATTTATTCAGTCATTTCCCCATTGATGGGCACCCATTCCCCCTCAGATTCTAATTCCTTGCCTCCACAAAATAAGAGTAAAAATATTTTTGTACATCATTAAAGTTTGTTTTACTTTGTTTAGGACTAATTTCTCTTCTTTTAATCTACCCATTCTCTATTTCCTCTCTCCTTTCTTTTCCCCTTTTCCTCCTATTTCCCTGTTGAGTGAAGTGCATTTCTGTACCCAATGTAATTATGTATACATTCTTCTCTCCTTTGACCAATTCAGATGAGAGTGAGGTTAACTACTTCTTTCTTGTTTGTATAGACCTACTTGCACACTCGAATTATGTGAGATAATTTTTCACAACCTTCCTTACTCTTCATTTCCCTTCCCTTCTTGTATAATCCTCTTCTTCTCCCTTTCCATTCTTCTTTTTAGATCATTGTGAAATAACAGAACCACTCTCAGGACTTCTGAATAATTAGAATTCCTTTATGACCCTTGATGATGATAAGCTTCAGAGGAGACGTATGTATCATCTTCCTATATTATAATATAAGCTGTTTATCCTTGTTGAGTACTTTATTATTGTTTGTTCACATTTACTTTTTATGTTTCTCTTACTCTTACACTTTAATATCAACATTTCTGCAGAATTCTTATCTTTTTATCAGAAATGCAAGGTAGTCCCATACTTCACCAAATGTCCATTTTTTTTCCTCACTGTAGGATTATTTTCAGTTTTGTTCGGTAAGTTTTTCTTGAATATAAGCCTATTTCCTTTGTCTTCTGAAATGGTATATCCCAAGCTCTCTGTTCTTTCTTATTAGTGGTGGCTAAATTATGTGTGATTCTGACTGTGGCTTGTTGGTGCTTGAACTCTTTCTTTCTTGATGCTAAAATATTTTTGCTTTAACTGGATTTTGGCTAAGAAGTTTTGGGGAATGTTCATTTTGTGATTTCTTTCAAGAAGTGCCCAGTGGATTCTTGGTTTTCTGGTTCTATGAGATCTAGGCAATTTTTAAAAAAGATTTTTTGAAATATTATGTCTAGACTCTTTCTTTTGGTCATGACTTTCAGGTACTCCAATGATTTTTAAATTTTTTTTCTTCTCAATATGTTTTCCAAGTCAGTTGTTTTTGCTATGAGATATTTCATATTTTCTTCCTTTTTCCCTTCGTTTGATTTTATGTTAATATTTCGTATTGTGATGTGGAGTCACTGGCTTCTGTTTGGTCCATTCTAATTTTCAGGGAGTTTGTTGCTGGGACAAAGTTTTGTACGACTTGTGCCAAACTGTTAATTAACTTTCTAATTCTTTCTTCTATAGCTGTTACTTCTATTTTTTCTCTAGTGCTCTTTTTTCATTTGTAAAAACATTTTAAATCTAAAAACAAAACAAATCAAACTCAATTCTTGTTTCCTTTCTTCCAGAAATTCTAGTTGAATTTAGTTGAACCAAGATGTTTTTCTTTGAGGCTATGTTTGTAGATATTTTAAAGACATCCTCTCCTTCTATGTTTGTGTCCTTGTCATCATAATAGTTTTTTTATAGTGGGATTCTTTTTTTATCATTCTTCTAGCCTTCTTTATGACTTATTCTGCTTCATACTGAGCACCAGACAAACATCCTCTATCATGCCCAATTCTTCTTCCTGAAGCCTCACTCTAACTTTGGAATAGACATTTTGGAATTACCCTCTGCCCTAGTGATCTCTCCCTCTAATTAGATGGCTCTTCACAGAATCTCCATTTAAAGACATCCAGGTCAGCTTTATCCCATTACTCTCCAAACCACATTCTATACTTCTATGGGGCTCATGCTGAGTACCTGCCCTCTCCCTTTTTCAACTTCCTTTTATGTGTTTTCTTCCCCAATTAGAATGTAAGCTCTTCGAGGGCAGGACTGTTTTTCCTTCTACTTATATTTGTATTCTTAGTACTTAGCACAGTGTCTGGCATACAGTAAATACTTAACGTTTGTTAACTGATTGTTGACTGGATTGACTTTGGACTGTAGTAGTCTCAGGCTCTGGGAATTTCTGGAGGGAAGATCTGGGTTGGTCCTGTTAATTTCCTGGGCTATTGAGTGGTATGTCTCTCAGACTCTCAGGGACAGTTCAGGCTAGGGATCTATAAGTTTTCAACATTCTCAAAATGATCAAAGCCAGAGCAAATTTTGTTCACTGTCTTCCTTGGTCAAAGCTTTGCAAGTTCCTGAGCTGTGTTTGGGGGTAAGAATAGACTGTCGCTAAATTGAGCTACTAGCAACCATCTGGAAAGCTGTCAACAGAGTGACAGATTTGTAGGTTTACCACTGGCCTGAGATTCCTTCCCTGGTTTTCCCTCTGCAGACTTCAGATTGGACTAGAAGTTAGAATTTAGACTTCCCTCTTGGCTTCTGAGCCACACAGCAGTACTATACAGGTTCTGTGCTCATTCCTCCCTGTTCCCTCCCCCCATCATGGAATGCAGTCCTGGGGTGCAGGTCCCTTCATTCTGTCCTGGATCTGTGACTTAGAAATGTATGGTGGACTACAAAGTTGCCAGGACCTGTTACTTCAGCCTGCATGAGGTTACCCCTTGTATGAGTCTGGAAACTCCTCTTCTCCTTAGGCATAGTCCCTGGGAGCTGGAATGTTGCTTGGGGGGAATGCTCTTCAACAGAATCTGTCTCCACTGTCCACAGATCTTTTTGTTACTCTCCCTATGATAACCTGGTCTGAAAAAGTAACTCATTGTTATTTTTCTTGGATCTCACCATCAAGATTCAGTGTAGTACATTTTTTAGATTTGCTTAGAGGAGTTTTGGTGGGGAATTTAGTGTCCTACTTCCTGCTACTCTGCCATCTTGGCTCTGCCACTACATCTGAGAAGTCTTAGGGCATATAAAAACTCCCTCCATTTCAGTTACTTCCATCTAAAAATTACAGATTGAAAAATGTATTTTCATCATATTGATTTACAATTCAACTCAGCAAGTACTTGCTAGGTGCAGGGCATAGTGCTACCTGTCAGGGGTAAAATGGCCAAAATAAAACAATCCCTGCTGGCAAAGAGCTTATATTCTATTGGGGGGTAGAAGCACAACATCTGGTAAACTGTTAAGTACATGATAATTTAAGGAGAGAGGGAATTCTAACACCTGGGGAGATCAGGAAAAGCCTCCTCCTAGAGGTAACCCCTAGCCTAGTCCTTGAAGGAAGCTAGAGATTAAAGTGGTGGAGGTGAGGAAGGAATACATTCCAAAAATGGATCACAACCTATGCAAAGTCATTTGAGATGACATGTGGAGTCTAAGAAACAGCTAGTAGGTCAGTTTAGTTGGAAAGTGATCTAAGGCAAGGGTGGGAAACCCGCAGCCTGGAGGCCACATGTGGCCCTCTAAGTCCTCAAGTGTGTCCCTTTGACTGAATCCAAACTTCATAGAACAATCCCCTTAATAAAAAGATTTGTTCTGTAAAGCTTGGACTCATTCAAAAAGCCATACCCAAGGACCTAGAATGCCACATGGGGCATTGAGGCTGCAGGTTACCCACCCCTGGTCTAAGGTATTGTTTCACTTATAATATTTATATCTCTAGCACCTAGCATGGTGCCTGGAACATAGCAGATACTCGATAAAGACCTGTTGATTGATTAATAAAAGAGAATAATATGAAATAAGACTGGAAAAATAGCTGGGAAACAGATTATGGAATACACTAAAGGCTGGACTAAGGAGTTTGTATTTTTTCCTAGGGACTTTAAGGAGCCAATGAAGATTTTTAAACAGGGGAGTAAAATGCCAGCACCTCTGTTGTAGGAATATTACTTGGCAGATGTCTGGAAGCTATATTAGAAAGCAGAGAGCTTAGAAGCAAGGAGCTCAATTAATAAGCTACTAATATGATCTAAGAGACAAGTAATCTGGACCTGAACTAGTATAGTGGCTATATAAATGTGGGGAGGGAAGGAAGGAACAAATGTAAGAGATATGATAGAGATAGAACTGACAAGCACGATGCTGGGAGTGGGTCAGAGAGGGAAAACTCAAGAATAACATCAACAAGGTTGGGTGTCTTCCATAGAAATGGGGAAGTAATGAGGTGGGATGGATTTTGAAGGAGGAAGAAGATTATGATTTGTAGTTTGGAAAAGTTGACTTTGGGATGACAACAGGGTATCTAAGTAGTCCAGCAGATATATGACAATGAGGGCCTAAGGGGGAGAAAGAGAGAGAGAAAGAGAAGAAATGAGGGAGAGAGGGGGAGGGGAGGAGAGAGAGAGAGAGAGAGAGAGAGAGAGAGAGAGAGAGAAAGGCAGAAAGAAGATGGAGGAAGGAGGAGGGAGGAGAGAGGAGAGAGAAAGGGGGGAGGGAGGGAGGGGGAGAGAGAGGGGGAGAGAGGGAGAGAGGGTGAGAGAGAAGGAAAGGGGGGTGGGGGGAGAGGGGGGGAGAGAGATAGATTATTGTTGAATATATAAATTTGGAAGTCACCCACATAAAGATAATTGAATCCATGTGAACTAATAGTACCAAGAACAAAAGATTATAGAGTGGGTGTTCTTATCCTTTTTTGTATTGTGGCCCCTTTAGCACTGTGGTAAAGCCTATAGACCCCTTCTCAAAAATAACGTTTGAAAACACATAAAACAAAATATTTAAGATTACAACCAATTATATAAAAATAAAACTATCCAAATTGTTTACTCTGGAGTAGAGAGAGATAAGGGTCCACAACAGAGCCTTGAGGGTCACCCACAGTTAGTGACTTGACAATGGATAATTATGCAGCGAAGGAGGCTGGGAAACAATGGCTGAAAGGTATGAAGAAACTAGGCATTATGGAAACCAAACGAGAAGAAAATATGCAGGAGAAGAATGTGGTCAACAGATTCAAAAAGAGTAAAGAGGTCAAAAAGAATGGGGAATAATGAGAAAAGCCAGGGGATTTGGCAGTAAAGAGGTAATAGGTAACCATGGAGAAAATAGTTTCAGCTGAGTAAGTGGTGGAGTCAGAAAACAGATTGTTACAGATTAAAAACTGACTAGGAGATGAGGAAATGGAGGCAACAAAGCGAACACATTTTCACGTATTCTTAAATTATAATTTTGATACCTATTATATTAAATTATATAATTATGATTATGTTTTATTCTCATACCTACATGCTTTACAAAATTTTAAAGTAAAATTTAACAGAATGAAAGCCATAACTATGTGATGTTCTTTTAAAAAATTAAGTAATGTTTTTTCTAGAATTTTCCACAACTAATTTAACAGAATACAGTATATCAAATGAAGCCCTAGGCAGCCAACCCATTGGTTTTTAATAAAAATAAAGTGGACTCATTCAATTACCTTATAAGAGCAAACTCTTTAATAGGCTAAGGATGCTTTATTAAAATATTACCATTTTAAGTAAGACCAAAGAGTATGTTCCAGGCTTAATAGGCTGATTGCCCCTTAAAAATTTTAGAGCTTTTATTTAAAACAGACGCACACACAAATCCTTTTCCTTAGGTTTTTAGAAATATCATAGCTTGTGAATTGGTTACTAGTTTATCTAATTATCCTAGAGCTATTAAGGCACTTTTTTTTCATCAAGGAATTCAATTTTATTTGGATCCAATTCAATAAAATTTATTAAACACCTACTGTAGGCACTATACTAGATGGTGTGAATGCAAATGGAAGTCTCTACTTTGAAGGAGTTTATTTACATTCTACTAGAAGGAAATAACTAGTAAACAGATACGTCAACACAAATATACACAAAATAAACGCAAAACGAATTTTAATGGGAGGGAAAGAGCATAAATAGCTCAAGACCTTATCTAGGAGGCACTTGAACTCATTCTTTATGGAAGTCAGAACTTCCAAGAGGCAGATGTAAAGGTTTAACATATCAGGAAGCTCTCACCAACTCAATTTTCTACTTATATTACACTGGCCACTGGTGACACAAGCAATATGACTTCTAACTTCTTTCAGTTTAGTGTTCAATCACATATGTTTTGTTTTACTAAGATTTGAATAACTAAGCATGTCAGATCAATGTAGAGAAATGTTCACACCTAGGGAAGATAGCCTGAGGCTACTTAAGAAGATCTCAATTTCTCACAACTTTTGACCTTGTGCTATTTCTAGAAATTCACCTACACATTTGATGGTATTTTATTACTGATAATCCAGGCAAATGAGTTGTGGTAGAACATGGTATCACAGTATCTACCTTACGGGCAGAAACCTTGCTAAATGAGAATTTTAACAAAGTAACAAATGCTAAGATTAATAAGGTAGAGGATATTAAAAAGTTAGGGACTTCATATTTTAAGAGATTTTTAATTATTTTTCTTATATTCAAAAATATATTTTAAAGAGTTTTAAAAATTGATTTTAAAGAATTAAAATATATTGACTTATATACTCTTGTGTTATACACATGTTGATGAACTGTTAAAACAGGTGGGTAAAATCTAATTACTCCATCATTCTTGTTATACGTGAATAATAAAGGCTAGGTTCTCTAAATGGCTTGAAGTCATTGAGCCTTTTTTTAATTCTTATCAATCTTTCTCAATAACCTCTATGAAATTCTACTGTCTACACAGTGCAAAACCAATCTAGAACTGGACTAGGTCAGTTCTTCTTAAACTGTGGGTCATGACCTTATATGAGGTCATGACCCATAGTTTAAGAAGCACTGAAGGGGTCATGAGTAGAAAACATTTAAGGTCTTCTCTAGGTAGAAAAATAGTTAAATACATTTTTCAACATGTGAAATGCTAAACTTTTTGAAAGAATAAACTGCAACAATTTTATAATTATATATTTTATTCATATAATTGTAAGAATCTAGAACAAGGGAACAGACCAAAGCAGAAGTTTGAAATAATTAAGGTACATTTAAATGTACATACAGGTTTTAAACTTTCATGTTCAGTACCTGGAAGTGTACCAGTTAAACTATTTTAATCAAAATATCACATTTCCCACTGAAAATAAGTTGTTGGTTTTTTTCAGTCACAAAGGACAACATTATTAGACAATGCAACTATGCAACTTCTGTAGTATAACAACTAGTATTTTGCATGTGGGGATTCCTTTCAGGTTTGGGTTATGTTGACAGCCATCCTTTCAAATTCTGTGATTCTGTGGCTATATAAACTCAGAATTTTCCATAGGTGCTCTCTGGTGTTATGAGAATCCTTATTTCAGAGGTGGACAATGAGTTAAAGTTAACTCTGCAAAGTTAGTGAAAGTAGCCTTCTCTCTCAGAATAATCCAGTGAGCACTTAAGTACACAAGGTAATATCTGAAGTCAAAAGAGTAACCAATTCTTATCCTCAAAATACTCAGGAACAGTCTTAGAATACTGATTAGGTGACTATTGAAATAGATGAGAGATGATGAGGTCCTGAACTAGGGTAAAAGTCTAGTGAATGGAGAGGAGACAAATAGAGATGCAGAGTTTAAGTTTAAAAGATCTGGCAACTCCTTGGATATGAATATTGAACAAAGGAGACTAAATAGGATGGCTAAAAGGTTTTGAACCTGGTTGATTGAAAAGACAGTGGTACCTTCAATAGAAAAATGGAAGCTTCAAAGAGGGACAGGTTTTGTGGAGAAAATAGAGCAAGTACCATTTTAAATATGCTAAGCTTTGGATTACTTATGATAAAGCTGGTGGAGATAACTTTGGAGAGAGGCAGCTGGGTGGATGGGACTAGGAGTGAGGAAGACCTTGACATCCTGGTAAAGTCATTTAACCTCACTATGTCTCAGTTTCCTCTTCAATAAAGTGGAGATAATAATAGCATGAGTTAAGATATGTAAAGTACTCTGTAAACCTTACAGAGCTATGAAAAGGATCTTTATTATCAGCTAGTGTTATTGTCAAGTAAGTGGTAGGTTAGGAAAGTGAATTACAAAGGATTGAGAAGTGAGTGAAAAGGTAAGAAAATGAAAATAATGAATATAGACACCCCTTTCTGAGACTGTCCTTGTGAAAGAGAATGGAGGTATAAGAGGAGAGAATGGCAGGTTTAAGGGAGAAGAAAACAGAAGAAAACAATGGATAAAGAAAGATTGAAGGTTAGTAGTACAATTGAGAGAGAAAACCAAAAAGAAAAGAGAGGGGATGGAATCAAGGTGCAGATAAAGGAATCCCTTTGACAAGGAGAAAGTTCACATCTTCATCACAGTCTAAATCAATTGAGAGAATGGGGAATGACCAAAAAAAAAGATTTTTGAGATGTGGAGAGAAAAGGAAACTCATACACTGGATGACCTCTATTTTCTCAATGGGGGGAGGCAGAGGTGGTATAGGGATTCTAAAGATAAAATAGTAACTTGGAACAACTGCTGCAGAATATTAGAGTAGATCAGGAAAAAATAAACACATTACCATGCAATGGTGAGGTCCCAGTTGAGATCAGGTAAAATAAATTTGTGGCAGACTCTGTCAGCACAGTTGCTTGACTTAGACCAGGAGTGTTCAGCAGCATGTGCATAGGAACAGAAGGCGGAAATCAGTGTTTGGGCTTTGATAAAACATGACTGATAATAGGACACAGAAGTAAGGAATTCTAGGATAGCCACTGGTTCATGTTGAACTGTTCAGCTACAAGGTCCAGATAGTAAGGAAAAGAAAGGCCAGAGCTGGGATGATGGATTGGGAGAACAGGGAAGGATAGAAAGTCCAAAGGTCACAGAGAAGATGAATAATAGGTTTAGGAGTGGTAAGGCACAATAAGAGATAAAGAAATAGGAGGTTAAGGTCAGACTTTTGTATCATGGAGATGAAACACATGACATGATAATGACATAGTGATGACGCCCATCCCTGTTTGTGCTTGAGGTTGAGTGAATATGGCAATCATAGGAGGAAGAGGTTGAAGAACTAGATAGAAGACCAGTATGGTTGACGGGATAATGGATGAATGTATATTGAACTCTTCAGTTTTAAAGGGTGGGGTTTGGGTGGAAAGGAAGACCATGAACAAGTTGCTGCAACAAGGAGATGGATTGGATGATAAAGATGGAGTGAATCTCCAAGGGAAGGGAAGTTGAGTGAGGGTGGGGAAGAGCCAGTCTAAAAGAAAAGTGAAGAGCATGCTAGTGTCAATGTCTCACTCTGCTGGCACCAATAAAATACCGCGGTCCCCAGAGCCACGCAACATCACGGGTAGCAAAGGAAAGGACAAAGAGCAAGTCGCAGAGAACGCATCTTGAATGAGAACACATTCCAGTGGTGGGGAGATACATCTGATGGATAACAAGAAGTGTTACATCAGTGTCTTAAATAAATGACTGCCAAGACCACGACAATGAGTTGTATCCCACACAGGACCTTATCGGATACGCATGAAACTATTTTGAATGAAGAGACGAAAGAAAACATTAAGTAGGTAAATTGTAAAGGATCAGGGCATTTCATGAAGACAACAGATGTATAGGTGATTTCTGACTCCGGAAATACAAAAGATATCAAATATTTGAGAATTACCAATCCTTTTTTAGGGGTGGGAGGGAAGGAGAGAAGTACTTAATTAAGTAATCTAGGAGGCTATTTCTTTAGTGCTCACTTTTAAGTATGGGTTAAAGGGAAAAAAATAAGCCACCTAATTATATACCAAAAAATCCAAGTTATGAGCAAGAGGGAAATTAAAGATGCTAAGTTGTGCTCACCTAAGAAGATAAATGTGTAAGCATATTAATTGGAAAGCTCAATGGATCAAAGAGAAAGAGACTAGATTGGAGAACTCTTTCCTTCAAATCAATGGAATCAATCAAATCAATCCTTTAAAAAAAAACAAATCCTTTAAGGAATAATTGACAATGTCCTGATAAAAAAAGAAAATTCCAAATTAAGATCTTTCTTCTATAGCCCACATTGCCTAATGCTAATCATATATAGCATTTGGCAAGAACAGATTCTACAGGAGAGCAGACAGTCCAGTCACTCTCTTCCAGTAACATCAGGGATAGTAGGACTTGGGGAAAAATTAGCAAAATGATAAAAACAGAATAAAAGATGTTAAGAGGTGCACCAATCCTCTCTCTTCCCTGTAAACATCAAATGGCATTTCATGTTATACAGAAGAATCATTTAAAAATATAGACTAACTCTATCCAGTGAAATGTACTAACAGCTTGAAAAATGTATATCTTGGGGTCGAAATATATAAATATTGGCTAAAGAAGGGGCAGAATGACCACCAAGAAATTACAGTCCAAGTTGGTCAAGAAACTAACAAGGTCAATAAAAGACCAATGTAGAAGAATACATTGAATAAAAAAGGACATATACATCAAATTGGTTAGGATGAGTTTAGTACCCATCTTTACCATATTCCTTCCCTGTTACCATGAAAGGACACTAGTCATCTTTTTCTCCTTTGAGTGCTGTCATTAAGATATATTTAAAGCTTCCTTTAATTAAAACAGTCTTAGCTGCTTCCAAATTCTAACATATCACCAGATCATTGAAGCACCTTTTCTTCTGCTATGAGAGCCCACAGATCATTCCAACAGAATACTGTTTCATGCCAAGAAACACACACATATATGCAATATGCATACACAAACATCACATATAAAAACATATATATATATGTACATATATGTGTGTTTCTGTGTGTTTTCCCTTTACTCCCTGCATGTATCTATATATCTATCCATGTCTATCTATAAACACATGTGTGTATATATATCTATATATATACTTATATATGGAGAGAGAGAGAGAGAGAGACAGAGAGAGAGAGAGAGAGAGAGAGAGAGAGAATGAATTAATGAAAACACTTTGGAGCAATTTTTCTCAGTAGGGTCATTAACAAATGTACAACCATGGGGAAATAGTAATATTAATTTGTGAATATATATATATATATATATATCATACACAAGCATCTGAAAATATGGAAATTACCAGGGTATGATGGAAAATTTAAGAACATTTTAACTAGTAAAAGTATCAAATAAAAGGTAGGTTTTTTATATCAAGAATTCCTTAAAATATTGCCCAAGAAATAACTCTATTGCTGTTTATCTCCCCATCAAGCTTTTTAATTTAGGTAGCAAAAAAATATACCTCTAATCCATTGAATCCCATCAAAGTAGAAAGAAGCAATGTTTTTCAGTGATGATAACTTACAGACAGCAAGGGGATGGCAACTTTCCCAAGGAAATCAGGGGGCTTATCTCCATCTTCATCAAATACTGTCACTTCCAAAACATCATGGATATCTTTAATAGGACTGGAACAAGAAGTACAGAGTGTGTTATACACAAACACATACAAATGAAGTCTGCTCCTTGAAGATCTGAAAAAACTGTTTCACTAATTAAGTCTGCATTTCCTTAGAGAATAAAACAACCATTTAATTAAATTCCAAAAATTAAATCAAACTGACTGTATTCCCAAACCTTCCATCATAGAAGGTTCAGACATCCATATGAAAAATAAAAAAGTCAACTTTTCCTCTACGACATTCTTTTATGTGTTCATGAACTCAGTCTGGAATTGTGAAAGAAACAAGATTGGGGCAAGATGACTAAGTAGGGTAAGGGTGAGTTACTTCAAAGTACAACAAAAATTATACTTTCATAATAGTAAGCTGAGGAATTACTTTTTGGTGGAACTGTTCAAAATCAACAGTTGACTGAAAGATTCAGTATCCCAGAGCTGAAACATAAGATATGAACAATTCCATAAGTATCTAGAAATTTTACTGTATTGACCTACAGTAGAAATCTGCTATAATAAAATAGTTCTTAAGGGGCAATGCCCAAATAAATGACTGGTGGTACTTGGAATTTTGCTAGTTTTAACAGCAAAGCTATTGCATTCTTCAGGCTCTGCTATTACTCTAGCCTACATAATTTTGAATTAACCCCATTCTTTCCTTTATAAGCTTATTATATTACCAGTTCTCTTAGCAGAATGGAACCCCCTTTTATTCAAACAATATAAGCACTCAATTTCTTGCCAAGTGTTATAGCTTCTAATCTAAATTAGTAAATATGAGATTATTAAGCTTCCTAACTATTGGGATTAAGTTTGAGAAACATGGCAGGGATTAAAAAGAGTTGAACAGCTAAAATTACCTAGAATGAAAAGAACCATTTGAAACCAATGAGAATTCATAGATGGCATGTTTTCAGAAATATTATGCAGTTTAAGATATTTTGACTTTACCATGTGTATTAAATTGCAGTCCCTTGAACTCCAGGCATATATATTTTAAGTTTTCTAACTCTAGAATCATTCTGGGTAGAGAGAGGCTAATTTGTAGGCTAATCTATCCATTAAATAATTTGTTTTAACGATTCAGTTCAAAATAGTTATTTTCAATATTAACTGTGGGCACATTTAGATGAAAGCATAAAAAGCTTTAAGGAATGAAAAAAAAGGAGTATTTCTCTCAACAAATAGAAATCCCACTCCTTTGTCTCAATCTGCACAAAGCAACAGCACAAATTAATAGGTCACCTAAGTTAAAGTTCTCACAGCTAAAAAGGTTGATTAGTTTTATTGCTAACGCCATTTACTTACAATGTAAAAACTTTGTTCCATTCAGGATTGAGGTTTTTGTAAACTGTATGTGTCTGAAGTCGGTCATTTCCCAATTCTAATAAGCAAAAAGGGTCACTCTTTCCTGAAAAGAAAATATACATGAAAATCAAAAGAGATGACACCAATACATTAAAGGTAAATGGTAACATTGGAGTGATTGTTATGCTAATATAACTTGTCAGTGCTTGAGAGGCAAAGAGTTGTAGAAGAAAGAATGCTACACTGTGTGAGGAAGACCCTGGTTCAAATGCTGCATCAGAGCCCTTGGACAAGTCACTTAATCAATGAATCAGTTTCATCATCTGTAAAATGATGAAGTTGGATTCTTTATCCTCTAAGGTTTCTTCCCACTTTAAATGTATGAACCGTGATATCGAAAGGTGATTCCATCGATCTAGCAAAACCTGTGGAATCTCTATATGACTAGGATGAAGGAAGAATTAAGCAGAGCTTGATGGTAATGGCAGATCCCTGCACTAATTAATTTGTATTAATATAGGATCAAGAGAGGGGCTGTATATTCATTTCTATAAGTATATGAATGCACACTCACAAACACAACATCAGAATGAATAGGAGGCAGGTTTTACTGATTTCAGGATATGTTAGGGTATATATTACATTCAATTTCTGCATTTTGTCTATGGGTAAAAGGAAAAGAAGATATGCCTTTGGCTCTTCCCCAATTTTCCCTATTCTCTTCCCCTTGCTTTACCTTGTTAGATTGAAAACAACCAAAGTAGAACCTGAGAACAAGTAAAGGGAGATGCAATTATCCTTACTTTCAATCTGGACTCCAGTTATTATTAGGGAAAGAATTGATGCTTCTATAATGAGTTCATGTCATGTTCCCAAAATGCCTAATTTTGTAGGCCTGTATCCTTATAGGCACTTCACAGAATAGAGAAAAATTAATTAATAGGGAGTAGGGCAACAGATGCTTTTCTTACAAATGGCGAAGGAGGACTTAGGGCCAAGGTTTAACGCTGAGTTCATTGAGCCCTCTTAACCCAGTAGTCCAAACATTCAAGTCACTCTATGTATCCCCAGTTTATTTAGTAACTAAGAACTCTGAGGTATTACATCAGTAAAATGACTGACATACACAGAAACCCCATATAGAAGAGCAGAGGAAGAGAAAGGAGATGGACAGATGCAGGACTACGGTCAATGATCAGTTGATTCAATTGATTAGAGGACTGCAAATGGGCCATGTCTGAAAAGAGTATTCAACCCAATGCTATCCAGAATAGCAATAGTCAGGCATCAAACTTTATGTTCGGATAACTACATAACTAACCCAAGTTTTCAACAAGTTCCCACTTCTGCAGAGACTTTTGTTTTTTTTTTTTCTTCTATGTGAAAGAACAGCTTTCATCATTATCAAGAAAGCAAGCACTCTACAGTTTCGTGCCCAGGTATACCAAGCCTTAGTGATTTGTTTCTTCAACCAAAACTACATCATCTATTTAACAATTTGTCAGACCATTAGTGGGTGTCAGTGCTTAACCTCCAGAGGCACCAACATGACATTCGATCAGCACTTGCTCTAGTGAAACAGACTGACACTTTTAATGAAAGCCCTGGGGTTACTCTACAGCAGGGCAAATTCTCTGGCCTGTCCTTTTGAGACACAGCTTCTCTGTTTGGCACTGAAGCTATGGAATAAGCATACTTCTGGCTGTCCCAGCTAATGAGGAACAGACTTCTACTTAGAAATTGCGAACTTTTCTAACATGTCTCTAAGGAACTCCCTGAACCAACTCTTAGATTATAATTCAGTCGAAGCTCATTAAAATACTTCATTACAGTATAAACAAGGAAGGTAGTATACCAGGAAATAAAAGAACTAACCACCACATAAGCCCACTTAGATATACTTTACAATTTAGTCCATCTTCCGCAAAAAAAACTCAGATATACCAGAAGTTTTAATCAACAAATACATGTACACTTTAATAAAAGATGTGTCTTTAATAAATAAAAAAAATATTAGAACATAACAGCATGTGGCATAAGGAAGGAAAGGTTTACCATCAGCCTCTATGAATTTTTGAGCATTACAACCTAACACAAAAGTGTACTTATTTCAATATTTTTCTCTTCATCCTAGAGATATTCCAGGTAAATGAATACTGATAAAATTTTAGTCTCAAAGTTATCACGTAACTATGTCAAGAATAAATGTATTTCTGGTTTATTTTCAAACTCATACCTCCAATGAACTTACTAATATTTTCCATTTTGAAATAATTTAAAATTGCTTTCCCTTGTTCTATCAGATGTGTTTGAATGTTGATTTTTACTCATGTTGTGGTTAGTAGAATTGCAATTAGTGAGACACATCATTAGTGTTATCTAATAACCTTATTAGTTACTACAAAGTATTACATTTATGTCAACATTTATAAAAATCTAATCTTCACATCCTGCAGACTTTTTGTTAAATGGTTATGTTTAGTGAACCCTAAATAAAAACAATGTACATGCAGTCAACGGATCGGAGATTTAGAATTAGAAGAGATTTTTTTTTTCAGGTCAGGAGTTAGGTTAGAGAAGTTAAATGCTTTCCTAAGGTCACACAAGTATTAGGCATCAGAGGCAGAATCTGAACCAAGATTCTATTACTTGAGAGAATATCTGTACGATGTGGCCTCCCACAATTTAAAATGACAAATTTAGGCATGTTCTCTATACACGTATGGCCAGGCCTGCCAAAGACTTATCTCCCTTCAAAAATCTCTCCAAACTCACATCAGTGTTTCCTGTAGCTGGTACCTACATACCCTGTCGTCTAATGCTAGAAGCTGTCAGAGTAATATTTTTCTCTTGTGGCTCTAGCTATAGTTCTGAAGTTCCCATTAACAATGGGACCCATTTAGGAAAATGTGATTCTGGCTGCCCAAGTTATTCAACGGATTAAAATGATTGGAATCAAGTAAAGCACAGTCTAAAATAATTTCAGAACAAAGGTTTTGAGCAACAAATCCAATAAATTTCTGTGGCTCCCCATTACCTATATGTGGAAATACAATTCTTCCCTTTGCTATTTCAAGTCTTCACAATCTAACCCCTCATCTACCTTTTCAGCCTAGGCCATTAGGAGGCACAGGGAATAGAGCCCTGGGCCAGGAAGACCTCAGTTCAAATCTGACCTTAGATGCTAATTGGCTGTGTGGTACTAGGCAGATCATTTAATTTCTTTCTCAATTTCCCCAGCTGCAAAATGGGGATCTACAGGGTTTTAGTAAAGATTAAATGGGGGCTCAGATTCTTAAAATCTAACCACTGCTCAGATTCTTATAATCTAGCCAACAGCTCAGTAACGTTCAGATTCCTTAAGAGTCTGGCCAATATGGCAGATGTTCTAATAAATCTTGTCTTTGGCTGAAAGAAGGCTTGGGTGGAATTCATTTGCACAGGACCTGTGTGTTGTGATTTTGGAATCCCAGCACCCCTAAACTTCTAAACCTCAACCTTTTGGTAGCCTCAACCTTTACGGGCCTAACCCCAAGTTCTTCTCCAGCCAAGACTGAAAGGTATGTAAGCCTCCTCCCACCCTTCTTTCTTGCCCTGAAGTTGGCGTCACTCTCCAAGCACCTAGCAAGGCTTGGAGGTGCTTTTCAGGCAGACAGTTATGAGGCTGTCTCTCACTTGGCCTGACGCTCTCAGTTTCTGGTTTGAGGCCATGGACCTGGGTACACCTTCCACAGCATAGAGGATAAGGATGGCTGCCCTCTCCAGAAGCGTATGCCCAATTCTGACAATTATCTCAGCACTAGGGAATTTGGAAAACTGCAGGTGCTTTTTGGTTCCCTGAGGCTTACTTACTCCCTTCCCTCTACATCCCTGAATCCTACTTCAAGGAGGCTACAGAGAAAAATTTACCTGTCATTTCATTTGATCCTTACAAAAAAAAAATTGTATGGTAAATACTATTATTAATACTATTTTACAGAAGAGGAAACTGAGTATGAGAGAAGATAAGTAATTTGCCTGAGGTCACACAACTAGTAAGTGTCTGAGAAAGGATCTGAACTGGGGTCTTCCTGACTCCAAATCCACATAGCTGCTACTTAAAGTGATATGATTAAAATAAGGCTTAAGTAAGAGTTTTCTGGGAGGTGAATCAGAGACATGAAAAACTGATGATGGGCAGGCCAGGATAATAAGCCACATTAGTCTTTCTAAGACACTGCTTTCATAAATTTGTTATCAGGCTGTTATAAGTGCTGGAGAACCTACAATGGCCTAATAGATCACTTCCAAATTCCTCAACCTAATACTACATGTTCTCTAATAATTTATCTAACCTATTTGCTGTTACCCTTCACACATGAAGTGTTACTACAGGGTCCATGTATTTGTTCACTCTCTTCCCTGACCTAATTTTTTTTTCATCTCTTCCCATCTGAAATCTATAGTTCTTTCAAGACTAGCTCAAAATCTCTCTCCTCCATGAAGCTTTTCCTGACCATTTTAGTTCGTGGTGACATTTTTCCTTTAATTCTGTTGGAATGTTTCCAGTAAGAGCTGAGGAACTTCTTTGCTAAAATTTTTGATGTAGCATGCTGCAATAGAGAAAGGAATGGACTTGGGAGTCCAAAAATCTGCATTTGATTTTCAATTCTGAGACTTTATAACTGTATGACCACAGGTGAGTAAGTCATTGAACCTTTCTGGGCCTCAGTTTACTTATCCTCTGATGAAAATTGAAGTAGTAATATTCACTTCACAAGACAGCATGAAGAAAATACACTATAATGTGAGAAGTGCTTTATCTATAGAAAGGGAACCATTCGTCAATTCCAGCAGAGAATGAACTGTATTTCATACTCAAAATGCAACTGATTAATAAGGCATAAAAACTTTACATTTATTCTTCAAATTTACACAAACTAGATACTATTCTTTTTGATAGTCTTAAAGTGGAATTCCTGCTAAAGTTACTTACAGGATTTTCCCCTGATATAGGTAAAAATCACTGAGATATTCACAAACAATATTAAAAGCATTGAATTGCTACTATTAAGCTTTCTAAGAATTTCAGTTACAGAAATGTTTTTGAAATGAGGACGTCTTTAAGAGGAGATGTATTGCTATGGATACAGCTTCAAAACCCAACAATGGGAAGAAAAACAAGAAAAGAGACTTTTGATTAATATGCCAGGGGAACAATAACTATAGGAACTACTCTCTTCTGCTACACAGACCTGTGTTTCAAAAGACAACAGCCACTGTTCTTAATTTACAGAACCTACTTAAAATGCAATGTTATAGAATATGCCAAGAACATGCCTACTCTATAATTTTGTATTCTGAATACTGTTTTTGGTCAACAGTTATTGAGAATAGCACTTTTATGCATACCCAAGATATTCAGTGAGGCAGAAAATATGTTTCACATTAACAAAACTATTATCTAGATTATCAAAAATTAGTGTGCAAAAGCCAAACTAATTTTTTAAAAGGTGGATGTTCCTATTAAGCAAGTATACTTTCCTCTTTTTTAAAGCATGAAACAGAAATAAGGAACACATTCCAAACATATTTTGGTGGTGTCTACGTTAAAAAATGAAAAAAAAAACACCAAGTGATAAACATTAATATTTCCATTATACTAGAAATACTCATGCCTCTGACACATATAGGCTGTGAAACTATAAGAAAGTCACTTATCATCTCTGTGCCTCAGGTATCTCATAGGTGCCAATAGTATCAGCTGGTGAAGTTTGCTCATGAAAAGTTCCATGCAATCACAGATCCAGGCAAAAAAAAACAGGAAAAAAAAGAAAGAACAAGAAAAGAAAATAGGTTTCAAAAAAAGTCATAGATAAGTCCCAATAGAATTGGAACCTAAGGAAGAGTGAACTTGAGTTACTTTTCCTTTATATTATATATTTCTTTATATAGCTTAAATTATATTTCTACAAATTATCCTGTTAACAAAAAACAAAACAAAACAAAAGCCATTGGTGATCAAGGCCAGATTCATTTCTGCACCTCTGTACAGTAGAAGTAAGAAGATGAAAGAGAACAGATTTCCACACTTGCTGATCCACCACCAAGGATGCTTTCTTTCTGAGTATTTATATGGGGAGAATATGAAAAGCAGGGAATTGAAAAAGGGTCATTTTCTCTATCCAAGGCTCCCAGTTCTCTTCTGTCTTATATAGAGGTAGGAAAATAGATAACTACAAAGGTCTTGCCTCCCATACTAGACTGGGAAAGAGATGTACACGTCATGAGTAGTAGGATTTTGGAGGGAAAGTTTAGCTATATTATGAGGTATGAGACAATAGCTTGAAAAAACATTGGATTATGGAAGTTAGAAGTTAGATAGAAAGGACCTAAGAAATCTAGTCAAACTCTGACTTGTAAGAGACTCCCCTCCAGAAAGTATTGGATAAGCAACTTCTAGGGAGAAGGAACCCATGACATTTTGAGTAGGAAATCTGAAAAACAGGCTAGTAAAGGGTTTGGAGGCAACTGAAATCCTGAAATTATTTCCAAATCTAGTTTATAACTGAAATGATGCTAATATATTTGCATCTTAGAAGGTTCCTTATACTTCTTAGTGCCTTATCAATGATGTCGGAATGCCTATTAGAGTCAATCAGTCATCAATATCAACTCATTCAAGTTTTTCTTCCCCTCAGGGATGAAGGGCAATCTTATCTTTTCACTTTAATATAATTATTAAATTGTCTTCCATATATATCCTTCAATGCAGCACAGAAAGTTTCATCCTTCTGGCATTCTTCATAGAACTGAATAGCTATGGCTTTTTTATCTTATAAATACCAGATAAAATAAATGCCTGAAAATTATTCTGCAGATTATAAAACCAGCTTCCCAAGTTGTCTTTTTTGTTTGGATCACTAGCAGTTTCCAAATGTTGGCCAGTCAACAAAACTCTAGCTGTTCATTCTTTTTTTTTGGTGAGGCAATTGGGGTTAAGTGACTTGCCCAGAGTCCTACAGTTATGTGTATGAGGCCAGATTTTTTTTTTTTAACTCAGGTCCTCCTGACTCCAAGGCTAGAGCTCTCTCCACTGCACCACCCAAATGCCCCTTAGCAGTTCATTCTTAATCAAGTTACAGGAATGATGAATCAGTTTTTGATGCTCTCAGTAATCTACCTGGTAGATAGTTTTACAGAGACAACCATACAGTGTCCTCCTTATTGGTGATGAGTTGGATCCCACAGTTTTACGGGACTTCTGAGTTATTGTTGCCACAGTTTCCTGTGGTTGCCTTCATTCCCCACATGTTTCACATCCAATCATCTATGTGTGCTCAACGCTATGTGATAGCATGGGTGAGACTTTGAAGTATTTTTCAGACCAGGAACAATTCAGTACTCATAAGCATGATATGTACAGTAACTCAAACATCCATTAAATACTGCTAGTTAGCTTTGTATTATTAATAAAATATAATGGTTTTGACGATGGATTTTATAGTTGGGTGGGGGGTAATACTCAAGGGTATACATTAAGCAGGAGGTAGACTTTTCCAACTCACCTATTGACATTCTCTGACTTACACTCCTAGCCAGTCCCCAAAGTGACAATGTGTGGACTGACGTCTCCTAAAACAATATAGCTATTCTATGTGTTTCTTCTGCAATTAGGTTATCTAGGTCCATTTAAAAATCCTTTCTCCTTACTGTGGGTGCTTTTACTTGAACAATAGATGTAGGGTCATCAGGCGGTCACTGATGCCTCCTAGCAGTTAAAGTCTATGGTAAGGTTATCATCAGTGAATTACAATACTCTTCTGACCATATGAAAAGTTTTAAAGCTCCTTCATAACTCTTCAGTTAACCCTTACAGATCTTTATTGTCTTCTTGATTATCTCTTTATTAGGCTCTTAAAAGTACCCTCATTTTACTTTTATCAATATTAATTCATAAATCTGAGTGCTTGCCTAGGGAGAGTAGGAAATATGGCACCATTTAAGGAAAGAATTATTATGGAAACAGTACTTGCAGCACTCATCATTTCTCAATGGCATAGGAGAGAATGTTGATCTTTATGATTCTCTTTTTGTGTGATAAAAACTTACGTTATTTTTTTTTTAAACAGTAGCAGCCAAATGGGAATGTGTTGGTCACATTACACTATAACACAGCAGCTGTCTTTGGCACTAGCCTCAAAAGACAATTTGTCATTTGCTTCATGAATCAAAGCTCAGACATGAATTACCTCAATGTAATGACATTACACTGAATAACCTTTTAGTTAAAGAGGATTTTAGACTCAACTGGACATAAGTTTGTAAGACAAACTATAGAAAATATCTGATAGGCACTAACTTTTCCATTAGGATAATCATTTATGGAGCTAATACTCAATGTTAATTTCAGAACTGAAAAATACTAGCTTGTCTTTCTTCTAATTAAAAGGGGCAAGATAATAGCAAAGATAAATTATTTTAGGATAAAAAATACTTCTATATACAAATATCATAATACATGAAACAAAAAATTCAGTAGGATATTTGGAAATAAATTCACAAAGACCAATATGTAAATAATTTAGGCTCATATTAAAATATTTCAGAAGAAATGAATAAATATAGAAATTTACTAAGAACTATTACTTAAAACATGATATAGACAATATTACCTCATTTCATATTTTAAAACCTAATACCTAATTATATATATATATATATATATATATATATATATATATATACTTACTAAGAATGAGTTCCTCTTGCCCTATACTGACAAAATCTTTAAAAGTTATATATGTGAACAGATTTATCTAGTTTAAAAGTTTAAATAGAGGCTTGAACATTAGTAATTCTTAAATAGGCTTGCACAAGAAACATCTGCAGAAATATCTCATAGACTTGACTTTTTTTAAAACTTAATTTTATTATTTTTTAAGAACAAAAGAAAATCAACTCTAGAATATCTTGTTTAGTGGTCAGCATTTTAAACACTGGAAAAGCTGATGACTATTTTTTGGTTACCTTTAAATTTTCTCTTCTGCAACAATCTGCATAATTATGAATAACAGCCCTTTTAGGTGCCCAGAAGATTCCAAAAGTAACATCATCAACAGATATTAGTGAAGTCCCTTCACTGAAATTGCTGTTTAAAATTTGAGAACCTGACTGGGAATTTATTAGCAAGCAAGAGATCTTAGAATATTATAAGTCATCAAAAACAGGAGTTACAACAAAAGTTCTTTGTAAACGTGTTGATTCTTGACAGGAGAATCTCTTCTTTATGTCTGTAATACTATCCTTTGTAAGAATGACTCCCAAGGACCATACCTCCATCCTTTACTCTTGCATGAGACTTTTAAATCTTTTTTTATTAATTTATTTTGATTTATCAATAACCACTTCCATATGCTTTTGAGTTTAAAATTTTTCTCCCCCTTCCTCCCCACCACCCTCCCCAAGACAGCGCACAATCTGATATAGGCTATACATTTACATTCATATTAAACATATTTTCACATTAGTGATGTTGTAAGTAGAAATTAAAACCAATAGGAGGAACCATCAGAAAGAGGAAACAAAAACTCAATAGAAGAGAAAAAAAATAATGATTCGGCTTCCATAGTTCTTTCTTTGGGTGTGGATAGTATTTTCCATCACAAGGCCTCTGGAGATGTCTTAGATCCTTGTATTGCCAGGAAGGGTTAAGTTTATCAATATTAGTCATCACACAATGTGGCTGTTTTTGTGTACAATGGTCTCTTGGTTCTGCTCACTTCACTCAACATCAGACCATACAAGTCTTTCCAGGTTTTTCTGAAGTCAGCCTGTTCATCATTTCTTATAGCACAATAGTATTCCATCACATCATATACCACAACTTGCTCAGCCATTCCCCAACTGATGGGCATCCTCTCAATTTCCAATTCTTTGCCACCACAAAAAGAGCTGCTATGAATATTTTTGTACATGCAGGTCTTTTTCCCATTTGTGTGATCTCTTTGGGATATAGCCCTAGAAGGGCTATTGCTGGGTCAAAGGGTATGTACGTTTTTATAGCCCTTTGGGCATAGTTCCAAATTGCTCTCCAAATTGATTGGATCATTTCACAACTCCACCAACAATGCATTAGTGTTCCAATTTTCCCACATCTTCTCCAACATTTATCATTTTCCTGTTTTGTCATGTTGGCCATTCTGATAGGTGTGATGTGGTACCTCAGAGTTGTTTTGATTTGCATTTCTCTAATCAATAGTGATTTAGAGCATTTTTTCATATGACTATAGATGGCTTTAATTTCTTCATCTGAGAAGTGTCTGTTCATATCCTTTGACCACTTATCAATTGGGGAATGGCTTGTATTCTTATAAATTTGACTTAATTCTCTATATATTTTAGAAATGAGGCCCTTATCAGAGAGGCTGATTGTAAAAATTCTTTCCTAATTTTCTACTTTCCTTCTAATCTTAGTTTCATTGGCTTTGTTTGTGCAAAAACTTTTCAATTTGATGTAAAAAAAATTATCTGTTTTGCTTTTTGTGATGTTCTCTATCTCCTGTTTGGTCATGAATTCTTCTGTTCTCCATAGATCTGACAGGTAAACTATTCCTTGCTCTCTCAGTTTGCTTATGGTATCAGCCTTTATACCTAAATCATGTACCCATTTTGACTTTATTTTGGTATATGGTGTGAGATTTTGGTCTATGCCTAGTTTCTGCCATGCTCTTTTCCAGTTATCCCAGCAGTTTTTTTCAAAGAATGCGTTCTTATCCCAGAAGCTGGGGTCTTTGGGTTTATCAAATAGTATGCTACTATAGTAATTGACTACTGAGTCTTGCATACTTAACCTATTCCACTGATCCACCACTCTATTTCTTAGCCAGTACCAAGCAGTTTTGATGATTGCTGCTTTATAACACAATTTAAGATCTGGAATGGCTAGGCCACCTTCCCCTGCATTTCTTTTCATTAGTTTTCTTGATATTCTGGACCTTTTGTTCTTCCAAATGAATCTTGTTATTCTTTTTTCTAACTCCATAAAATAATTTTTTGGTAGTTTGATTGGTATGGCAATGAATAAGTAAATTAGCTTAGGTAGAATTGTCATTTTTATTATATTAGCTCAGCCTACCCATGAGCAACTGATGTTTTTCCAATTATTTAGATCTGATTTTATTTGTGTGAAAAGTGTTTTGTAATTGTGTTCATAGAGTTCCTGGGTTTGCTTCGGGAGGTAGACTCCTAAATATTTTATAATGTCTACAGTAAGTTTAAATGGAATTTCTCTTTCTATCTCTTGCTATTGGGCTTTGTTGGTAATATATAGAAATGCCGATGATTTATGTGGGTTTATTTTATAGCCTGCAACTTTGCTAAAGTTGTTTATTATTTCAAGTAGTTTTTTACTTGATTCTCTGGGATTCTCTAAGTATAACATCATGTCATCTGCAAAGAGTGATAGCTTTGTTTCTTCTTTGCCTGTTCTAATGCCTACAATGTCTTTTTCTTCTCTTATTGCTAAAGCTAATGTTTCCAGTACGATGTTGAATAACAGTGGTGATAATGGACATCCTTGTTTCACCCCCAATCTTATTGGAAATGCTTCTAGCTTGTCCCCATTACATATTATGCTTGCTGAAGGTTTTAGATAGATTCTAGTTATTATTTTAAGGAAGACTCCATTTATATCTATGCTCTCTAGTGTTTTTAATAGGAATGGGTGGTATTTTGTCAAAAGCTTTTTCTGCATCTATTGAGATGATTATGTAGTTTCTGTTAGTTTCAGTGTTGATATGATGGATTATGCTGATAGTTTTCCTTAAATTGAAACAGCCCTGCATTCCTGGTATAAATCCTACCTGGTCATAGTGTATTATTCGTGTGATAAGTTGTTTTAATCTATTTGCTAATATTTTGTTTGTAATTTTTGCATCTATCTTCATTTGAGAAATTGGTCTATAATTTTCTTTCTCTGTTTTGACTCTTCCTGGTTTAGGTATCAGCACCATAGTTGTATCATAAAAAGAATTTGGTAAGATTCCTTCTTTACCTATTTTCCCAAATAGTTTATATAATATTGGAATTAATTATTCTTTAAATGTTTGATAGAATTCGCATGTAAAACCATCTGGCCCTGGAGATTTTTTCCTAGGGAGTTCACCAATGACTTGTTCAATTTCTTTTTCTGAGATGGGGTTATTTAAGTATTTTACTTCCTCTTCTGTTAATCTGGGCAATTTATATTTTTGTAAATATATATCCATTTCACTAAGATTGTCAAATTTGTTGGCATATAGTTGGGCAAAATAATTCCTAATTGTTGTTTTAATTTCCTCTTCCTTGGTGGTAGTTTCACCCTTTTCATTCTTGTTACTAGTAATTTGGTTTTCTTCTTTTTTTAAATTAGATTAACCAAAGATTTATCTATTTTATTGTTTTTTTTCATAAAACCAGCTCTTAGTTTTATTTATTAGTTCAATAGTTTTCTTAATTTCAATTTTCTTAATTTTTCCTTTGGTTTTCAATATTTCTAATTTGGTGTTTAATTGAGGATTTTTAATTTGTTCTTTTACTAGATTTTTTAGTTGTATGCCCAATTCATTGATCTCCTCTATTTCTATTTTATTTATGTAAGCATTTAGAGATATAAAACTTCCCCTAAGAACTGTTTTTTCTGTATCCCATAAGTTTTCGTATGTTGTCTCATTGTCATTCTCTTGAATGAAATTATTGATTGTTTCTATGATTTGTTCTTTGACCCAATTATTTTTTAGGATTAGATTATTAAGTTTCCAATTATTTTTTAGTCTATCTTTCCATGGCACTTTATTACATATAATTTTTATTGCATCACGATCTGAAAAGGATACATTTACTATTTCTGCCTTTCTGCATTGGATTGTGAGGTTTTTATTCCCTAGTACATGGTCAATTTTTGTGTATGTGCCATGTATCACCGAGAAAAAAGTATATTATTTCTATCCCCATTCAGTTTTCTCCACAGGTCTATCATACCTAACTTTTCTAATGTTCTGTACACCTCCTTAACTTCTTTCTTGTTTATTTTGTGGTTAGATTTATCTAGTTCAGAGAGGGGGAGGTTGAGGTCCCCCACTAATATAGTTTTGCTGTCTATTTCTTCCTGTAACTCCCTGAACTTCTCCTCTAAGAATTTGGATGCTATGCCATTTGGTGCACATATGTTTAGTAGTGATATTACTTCATTGTCTGTGGTGCCTTTTAGCAGGATGTAGTTTCCTTCCTTATCTCTTTTGATAAGATCTATTTTTGCTTTTGCTTTGTCTGAGATCAGGATTGCTAACCCTGCTTTTTTTACTTCAGCTGAAGCATAATATACTTTTCTCCAGCCTTTTACCTTTACCCTGTATGTGTCACTCTTTTTCAAATGTGTTTCCTGTAAACAACATATTGTAGGATTATGATTTTTAATCCAATCTGCTATACGCTTCTGTTGTATGGGAGAGTTCATCCCATTCACATTTACATTTATGATTACTATCTGTGTCTTTTTCTCCATCCTTTTTCTCCCCCTGTTTATACTTTTCTTTCTCCTTTCTCCTTTCTCCCCCTCACTAGTGTTTTGCTTTTGACCAGCACCTCCTATGGTCCCACCTCCCTTCTATTATCCCTTTCCCTTTTCTTCCCCTTTACCCTTACTGCTTCTTCCCTCCCTTCTATTCCCCCCTCCCTTTTCTTTCCCCTTTCCCCTCCTACTACCTACAGTGCAAGTTAGATTTCTATACCTAACTGATTATGTTATTCCCTTCTTGAGCCAAATCTGGTGAGAGTAAGGTTCAAACAACACTCATCCCCCTCCCTTCTTTACCTCTGCTCTAATAGGTTTTTGTCTTTTCCTGTGATGTAATTTACCTTTGTCTGCCTCCTCCTTTCTCAGTACATTTTCTCAGCTCAGACTAATCCACTTACTTGGATCCATTTAACCCACTTGATTACATTTTTTTTATCATTACATCATTATATCTACCCCCTTTATATATCCTCCTTTAACATGGTATAATAACAATACAGTTCTCAAGAGTTGCAAGTGTCATCTTCCCTTGTAGGGATGTAAACATTTTGCTCTTATTAATAACATATTGTATCTTTCTGTCCCATTTACCTTTTTATGTCTCTCTTGAATCTTGTACTTGAAGATCAAATTTTTTGTTGAGCTCTGGTCTTTTATCAGGAATGTTTAGAAGTCCCCTATTTTGCTGAATATCCATCTCCTTCCCTGAAAAATCACACTAATTTTTGCTGGGTAGTTAATCCTTGGCTGCATTCCAAGCTCCTTTGCCTTATGGAATATCATGTTCCATGCCCTACGGTCTTTTAATGTAGAGGCTGCAAGGTCCTGTGTAATCCTAACTGTGGTTCCATGATATTTAAATTGTTTCTTTAATCTGGTAATTTTGGAATTTAGCTGTTATATTCCTTGGTGTTTTCAATTTGGGATCTCTTTCAGGCGGGGAGTGGTGGATTCTTTCTGTATTTATTTTACTTTCAGGTTCTAGGACTTCAGGACAGTTTTCCTTTATGATTTTCTGAAGGATATTATCCAGGCTCTTTTTTTCATCATGACTTTCAGGTAGGCCTATAATTTTTAAATTGTCTCTCCTGGATCGATTTTCCAGGTCAGCTGTTTTACCCATGAGGTATTTTACGTTTTCATCTATTTTTTCATTTTTTGTTTCTGTTTGACTAATTCTTGCTCTCTCATAGAGTCATTAGTTTCTATTTGTTCAATTCTAATTTTTAACATATTGTTTTTTTCTGTTAGATTTTGTATTTTCCTGTCCAATTGGTCAATTGTATTTTTAAGGGATTTATTTTCTTCATTGTACTTTTTTTCCATTTCGCCAATTGTGTGTTTTAGGGACTTGTTTTCTTCAGGATACTTTTTTTCCAATTGGACAATTGTACTTTTAAAGGACTCCTCTACCTCTCTCATTTGACTTTTAAAATTCTCCTTGAGTTCTTCTAAGAAGGCTTTTTGGGCTTCAGACCAGTTCATATTCCCTTTTGATGTTGCAGATGTGGGTTTGATGACAGTGTTGTCCTCTTGAGAATTTCTGTCTTGATCTTCACTCCTCTCATAATAAGAATCTATCGTACGTTTCTTTTTACTCATGGTGTTTCTTTATTCCCTAGCCTTTAAAGGGATTAAACTCTCCTGCTGGGGAGCAAAGGGCACTAACCCAAGCTTCTTGTGTTGGGAACTAGGTCTTGGTAACTGGCTTTGTGTGCTGGGGCCTCTTATGTTGGCAATTGGAGGCTGTAGGGTTCTGGCAGCTTATCTGGGGCTGGAATCAACAAGGCTGGAACTTTCAGGTAAATCTAGGTTGCCTGCTTTTCCTTTCCTTTAGCTTTGTTTAGCTCCTTTTAGATAAGTGCTGCCAGGTGTTTATCTGCCTGGGGCCCCTTGCAGTGCTGCCTCCCTTATTTCTGATGAGGCACTGGGAGACTTCTTTGCTGTAGAATGCCGAGGCACCTGGTGGTTTTCCGAGCTGGTTTCCACCCATTACCCCACCCTCACTGAGGCACTAGGAGGTACAGCTGTTGGCGTTTGCCTGCTCGACCACCTGGGCTTTGGGATCTCCTCCTGGTTGGCATTTGGAGGCCGTAGGCTTCTGACAGCTTACCTGGTGTTGGGCTGGAATTACCAAGGCTGGAACTTTTTGGCACCTCTAGGTTGCTTTCTTCAGCTCCTTTCAGATGAATGCTGCCAGGTGCTTATCCACCTAGGGCCCTTTGTAGTGCTGCTTCCCTTATTTTTACTGAGGCACTGGGAGACCCTTTTGCTGGGCACTGCACTGCTACTCCCCATCTTTCTTCTGGTTCAGCTGTTCCAGGGTTTTTTCTGGGGTGATATTTTCTGGGTTTTCAGAGGTTGATAGGGAAGTGACTACCTTTTTACTCTGTCATCTTGGCTCCCGGAAGTGGAAGAGACTTTTAAATCTTTAAGAGGAACATACTTGATTTGCTGTTCAATCATTTCAGTCATAAATGACTTAACCCCATTTGGGATTTTCTTGACAAAGATATTAGAGTGGTTTGTTATTTCCTTCTTCAGTTCATTTGACAGATGGGGAAACCAAGACAAACAGGGTTAAAGTCACACAGCTAGTGTGTGTCTGAGGCAAGATTTGAACTCTGGTCTTCCTGACTCTAGGCCCACAGCTCTATCTACTGCCGCTTTTAGCTGCACATACTTGATAACCTGCTGATTATTTTCAAGTAAAATTTTTAAACAAAGAAACCAAAAAGAATGGAATAATTCTCTCTCCTGGATTCTAGTCTCACATTTCTTCCAATTGCCTATCTGGAAATTTAAAATGGATATCCTGTAGGTACTCTCCAATTCAGCTCAATTGACATTCTTGCTATTTCTCATATAACATTCCATTTCCTACCACTATGCCTTTACAAAGCCTTCCCCCATTCATAGAACATACTATTCCCTCCTCACCATTTCTGAGACTCCTAATTTCTTTAAAAATTTAGCTCAAGTAGCACCTTCCATATTAGGCCTTTCCTGATTCTACCAGGATGCATCCTGTCAAAAATTACCCTGTATTTAATTTTGTATATATGTTTATAAGGATAAGGGACAACATGATGTAGTGCAAAGAAAACTGGCCTCAAAGCCAGGAAGTCCTGGTTTCAAGTCCTGCCTCTGACACATACTGGTTGTATGACTATGGGCAGGTCACTTGATATCTTAGTGCTTTAGGCAAGTCTAGATTGTAAGTCACAGAGATGGTGTTGCATTGTGAGGACAAACCATAGGTTTCTATCTCTTTTGTGTGTTCATGTCTAGTCTCATAGAACAGCAGCTCCTTAAAGACTGGGACATTGAATTTTGGCCTTGTATCCCCCAGTACCTGGCACATGGAAAGTGCTTAATAACTGGTGATTGACCGTATTTGTTGCTGACAAATGGACTCTATCTTTAAAAGGGGGACCTCTGGTTTCCTTACATTAAATCTGTTTACTCTTCACAACTGGCCAACCTTTCTTTTCTTGAATAACTGTAATGTCACACTTACCTATGTGGTCAGATCAACTAGATAGATATTTTCACAGGGTTTTCCAAATGAGAGGTCTCCAAAGAACATAAGGATTTATTTTATGAACTCTCCTAGGACTCACTATGATGTACCACCACTTTTAACTTCAAATGGAACCACAGGCAATTTGTAGATACCCTGTTGGGGTACATTTTACAATATATCAAAGGAACTGGAATTGAGATTTTTAAAAAAATTAATCTAAACTTTCTTGTAAGTCAGGATACCAAATGGATTGCTTATTACACTCAGGAGTTGAAATGTTTCCTTTAGGTCTTCAAACAGTGCACTGTGGAATACACGATCCCCACAAAAGATAGATTGCAAATCATTTTTATTCAAAAACATAAAGCGTAAGCTGGTTTACAAATATATTTAACTGAAGACATATGTCTTTTCTCTGGGTATCCACCATGCTCAGCATATGCCTGGCAGATAATAGGTGTTTAATAAATGCTTGTTAAACGAATGAATTAATGCCTCCTCCCTTACCATCTCTGAATCAGCATAGTGGCTGGTAATAGATGTGAATTCAACCCAGGCTGAGAGACCCAAATGGTATGGTACCACTGATGAGACTTCTACAAAGAACTCTTTACTATCTCTCATCCCAAATTCCCTGTGTTGAAAGGAATATCCATGGGAACCAAAATTGCTGTCCCTAAACTTACACTATACTTAGTCATCATGGAGCATAAGTATGTGGAGGGTAAGGACTGTTTGTTTATACACACATATATAAATATACACATGATTTACATCATAGAGTTTAGTTTTGAACAAGGCATGACTGTCTCTGTCTCCATCCAAGAATCTATGTGTAGTGAATTTCCAAAAGAAACTCATAAAATTGTCTTATCTATAGAGTGATCCCCTGCTATAGGCTCTATATCACCACCTATCCCACAGGGTTGTTAGGAGAAAAGTACTTTGGAAACCGTAAAGCACTATATAAATGTGAATTATTCTTCTTATCATTACGGTGAAGTTTTTCTAGTATATATTATACGTGTCGTGATTAAAATTTATATGTTACACATTCTGTCTGCGGTATAGATGGACCTATAAGATAAGACACTGGAACTGGGGAGGGTTTTTTTAAATTGATCAAAGGCAGGAAATAAGTAAAATAACTCATTCTTTATGGCCACCATCATATCAGTTCTATTTGCAAATTAACTTAGCATTAAAAACATGGCAACCCTCATAATTTACCTACTCCTTTAAAATCTCAAACCCCCTTGCTATTAGAATGCCTGAGGCGGTGCTCAGGGTGTAATGACCTTTGGGTCTAGCAACAAAAGATGTGGGTTTAATTAGGCCTGGGCCCTGCCACTTATAAAGTATTTGATCTTGATGGTCACTTAACCTTTCTGAGCCTTAATTTTCTCATCTGTAAAATTGATACAATAGTGCTTGTACTGTCAACCTCTCTGAGTATTGTGAGGATCCTAGGATAATCTATGTAAAAATGCCTGGTTAAAAAAAAAGGATTATGTATGCCAGCTATTTTTACTTTGTTAACCAATCATCATGAAACTTACTCTAAGAAGTCAGTGCAAAGAAATATATTAGATAAATTTGATTAAGTCTCTGCCTATCTTTCAAAGAATGCTTTTATTATAAACATTCCTAGCTCATCGTATTTTCCATTGCCATTAGATCACAAAGAAGGTGGAAAAGCAATGACACCAATACACCAAAAGAGAAATAAATGTTAATGAATAAGTGAAAGTATACTGTACCTGAGAAATCTGCAGCTAAGAGATCTAATGCCTTTAATACTTTCACTTGTAAAATGCCAACGTCCTTCATATCTTTCAGGGAGTTCTGTAAGCACTGGGGAGAAAAAAGGAATTAAGTGAGTACAAAAATAGTTCATTGATATACTCTTTAAATGGCATTTAAATCTTATGGAAGAACATTTTCATTTTATCTTCCTTTTTATATCCTTAAAGAAGAGCTGCAAAAATGCAGGTAAAATCAACTAAACCCATTAAGAAAATGGATCCATTAACAAAATAGGCATTCATATCTGCTACATAAAATGCAAATGGTTGAGCATTAATCAGCTGCATCTTCAAAATGAAACCATTATGACCGCATAAGATCTCTCTTTAACGTCATTCCCTGGTGACACTGGACATACTCTCCCTCTTCCTCCAAGGGCAAATGTTTATAAAGTTACAGACAGTATTCCTTTTTCTTTGCTAAAACAACTCTGAACTTCCCTGAAAGTTCCCATTATTCTGATCCTACAAATGCAAACATATGGACATTAAGTAGTGCAACTTAGCCTCTGAATAGGTATCCCTACCAATGGAAATTCAATTCAATTCACTAAACATTTATTATGTGCCTACTGCATATATGGTGTGATGCTAAGCTCTGAGGATACAAATAATTTAAAATAGCTCCCAAAGTAATTGAGTTTAAATTCTACTAAGGAGATGCATGGGATCCACCTTTTTAAGCAACTCAAAAGTCAGAAGCATTTATTTTTAGTATTGTTTAATGAAAATTTTCTCTTCCCTTCAATTTTTATGAAGCAAATCTTCTATCATCATTTGTTAATCATCACTGTGAATGAGAGTGGCATCAGATTTACATTTTATCACTGCTTCTTAAACAGTGACACCTTGGTTAATTGACATCTGGATAACCAGAACCTTTCCAACAACCAGGACTTAAATGATTGTGGCAAATGACTTTGCCATATCCTGAAGACCCTGGACTGAAAAACTGCCCATTTGGCTCTTTGCAGTAGAAGAAAGAGCTTTCAGAAATGCTTCTGAAAAATATAAAATAACTATTATTTACAGTCATGAATGAAATTCAACAGGCTGAGAAACTGTGAACTGAAGACATGTCATCCTTAAATAAATACAACTAACTCTTTATCTAAAATGAGAAAATTAGGCTAATCTTCACTTAGTTATGCATTAACATTTGCAAAAAAAATTGTAAAGGTAATACAAATGATTAGTTTTGAACTGGTCTGCTTTTGGGTAGAAGGTAAGTGAAAGAATGAATTAAGATTCAAGTTTAGTTAATTCTACAGGTTAGTAAGCAATAACAACTTTAAGTTACATTTTTAATACTGCCTCTTAGACCTGATGATTTTAATCAAGTAATTCAAAATGATCCTTTAGAACAACTTCTAGCTTCTTAAGTTTCTAATGTCACTGAAAAGTAACTGTCATTTGTCATGGACTTTTTTTTTTTTTTTTTGCTTAGGCAATAGGATTAAGTGACTTGCCCAGGGTCACACAGCTAGTAAGTATTATGTGTCTGAGGCTGGATTTGAACTCAGGTTCTCCTGAATCCAAGGCCGGTGCTCTATCCACTGCACCACCTAGCCGCCCCACATGGACTTCTTAAAATGTTTATGTCCTAACCTTGTCCTAACACTCTAAGTTTATTTTCCTTAACACAAATCATCAGATACATTAACTTCCAACTTTCACAAGTTTTCTTTAAAGTATTTTTAAAAGACTTGTAGTTGGTTAAGTTCTATATTTCCCTAGAAATATAACTGAGGGCCAGCTAGGTGGTGCAGTGGATAAAGCACTGGCCCTAGAGTCAGGAGGATGTAAGTTCAATACATCCTCAGACTCTTACTACCTGTGTGACCTTGGGCAAGTCACTTAATCCCTGATTGCCTCCAAAAGGAAAAAAAAAAGAAAGGAAAAGAAATATAACTGAGAGATTAGTTAACGCATCTAGGCACATGAAAGAGAGTTTAGAGTACAACTAGTATTATCATCTACATTGATAGGTATTTCATTATATGTATGAAGAGATTGATCTGCAGTTAGAATACCATTCCTTAATCATGCCTATTAACTGAGGAGGTACTAGTTCAACATAACATTAGATGTATAAAATTAACTTATAAACTAAGAATGTAGAGTAGAAGCTCATAGACAATAAAATCAAGAAACAAAACATATTCATTTTAAAAAGTGACTATTTAGATTACTACTACTATAGGT
Organism: Vombatus ursinus; assembly: GCF_900497805.2. NCBI lineage: Eukaryota > Metazoa > Chordata > Mammalia > Diprotodontia > Vombatidae > Vombatus > Vombatus ursinus. Next base: position 37,339,152 of record NW_020948983.1, on the reverse strand, counting down.
CACTATAAGTGACCATTTAGATTACTTACATTTGCAAAATTATATACTGACAATAGCTGCTATCATATCAAATAGTCATAAGGAGTAAAAATTCATAAGGACTTTAAATATTTTTGCAAATATTCATGAATACATTATCAGCAACTTTCAAAGAGATAAATGAAACATATGATTACAACTGCATTTGTAAATATGCTTCATGATAGAGTCACCAGTAACTTTCAGATAGGTGTAGTATACATATGATTACCACTGCATTTGTAAATATGCTAAGGTAAAGTTTACTCCTACAATCCACAAATCTATTTTGTATGATACTTACACAGAACCTAAGATTGGAAAACACCTTTTCTCTTAAAAAACATCGAACCACATAAAAGCATGCAAAATGGCATCTCATTTTACCTGCTTATCAACTGTGCTAATTCCTCTTTCATGGGGCAAACAATTACACTCTGGACACAGATTCCTTTTTAATCATAAAAATGATGTTAGTTTTAACTTTAAAATGAAAGTGACATGTCACTCCAGAGCACTCACATAGCGTTGGGAAATCTGCTTTCTTTCACTGGGGTCTGCCAAGGGGCAGACGCAGAGATCAGAGACAGAGACACCTGAACAGGGTGTAAGTGTGATCAGTACAAGCAGTGAGCCAAGACGGTTCTCCAGAGGCAGCTCTAAACAATTGTCTTGCTTGAGCGGGAGGGCTGCAATATCCACTTTACACCTATAACATTTTCGTGAATCAAAAAGAAAGGGGAGAGGGGTGATTAATTCATGGTTCCTTTAGAACATTCAAAAGCAACTGATTTTTATTTTAAAATCACACTGTGCTACATAGGCCAGTATCGTTCAGAAACCTCACAAAGTCTGGGTTCCAATTTATTGCTCCATTTCCCTGAAGGGTAGTGAAGGTTGCAGGTGTTCCCCAGGCTTGTAATACACATTGCTGGTCTGACACAAATTAAAATTAAAATTAAGAAGGGGAAGAGGTAGAAAGAACAAGGAAGACAGAGGAAAGAAATAAGGGGCTAGCAAGTGGGGAGAAATAAGGAGAGCTTAATCTTAGCAAAAAAAATATATATGTGTATATTGATATATACATATAACCATACATGTGTGTGTGTGTGTGTGTGTGTGTATGTATGTATATAACCTGGATGAAGCCAATTCGACAAATGTAACCAGTTTCAAAGGTTGGACATTATTAATCTGGGCTCCTCTCCAGGCTTAGTCTTTTACAAGTAAATAGAACAAAGGATAATGGTTTTAAAAAGAGAACAAGAGAAATACAAAGAGATTGCTAATGGAGAAACCATTTTCTGCCAGATTAATGCCAACTGGCAAGTTTTTATTTAAAGAAAACTTGTTAAGATGTTTCTTAATAGGCAAAAATTCCACAGGGTTCCCCCAGGTGGGTTTCTTCTGGATAAATGGGGCATGAAGTGCTGTTGATTGATCCCATTTCAGTTGTACTGCTGGCAGAGTTTGTACCCATCTGCTATAAATTGCATGTTTTCTGCCTCTTAACAGCCAATTTTCTGGGAATGTTGAAAACCTCAAACACATTTAAATACAGAAGCAAACACAGAGAAAAGAGACTGAGGTGCTAAACCATTTATGTGCTTTGCCTCTGAAAACACTCCAGGTTGGCCTGGACCCCACTTGATTTGTTTACATACTGTCCTACTACTGCGAGGGTTAAGCCTTAAGAAAATGTTGGGTAGTACCTGGTACCATAATGTGTAGCTTTTTTCCATGCTCTGTTCTCTCCATAGCTGCTAATGAAAATGAATATTAAAGGTTTCAGAGCAGGACCATGTACAAGCATAAATCATCATTGGTCAGATGGTTTAATGACTTATTTTCCCTTATCACCTATCTTTATATGTATGCAGATGATGTTAAATGTAGAGATATAGATAATATGTAAGTATATTTAAAGAATGTAAAATTTTCAATCGGGTGGAACATAGTGTAAATCTACAGTTTAGTCATTTCTGAGAGAAACCATTCAAACTCTTTTTCCTCAGAAAGTATTAAATTAGCTTATCCCAACGTCTGCATACATATACAGATTTATATTCCTGTGCATTCCCTTTTAAGAAATTAACTTCCTATTTAACAAATGAAACTGGGTGTTGGGAGTGAGAAAAAACAGAGGTTTCTGAAATGACGTATCTATCAATCAACAAGCATTTATTAAGCACTACACAGCAGTCACTGAGTTAGACAATAAAGATACAAAGACAAAAATATACAATGGTATTCTTAAGAGCAACAAGTGTTAGATTTCTAAGGTTAAATTTGTTATTTTAGAAACCACTAAAAGTTAATCAGAATCAATGCTGTTGATTAAAGTGAGTGGTCAAGCTGGAATTACAAATTGATTTTGCTTTTTAAAAAACAAATATGACTTCCAAGAGATGAGCTTGAGTTTTGAGAAGGAACAAATGTAACCCCATGAATGTTGATTCAGCTATTCATTCATTGATTCATACATTCGACAACATTTTTTAAGAGCCTACGTGCCTGGCACTATTAGGTCCTAGAAATGTGAAGACACACAACAAAGTAGCCCTTGCCCTAAAGAAGCTCATGTTTTCTCTACATAGCTATATCTCTATCTATCCATCCATCCATCCATCCATCTAATCTATCATCTATCTATCTATCTATCTATCTATCTATCTATCTATCTATCTATCTATCTATCTATCTAT